>NC_071257.1:13471180-13578680 GCF_023375685.1 Ictalurus furcatus | reverse complement strand
TCATTTACAAAAACTGATGAGTGGTTCAAGTTCAAAAGTTCAAGTGTCGCACTGATGGATAAAATAAACAAAAGATCATTCAGAGAGTCAAATTAAATGTCGCACCAACAATAAAATGTCAAAAATTAAATCTTGAAAATGTTTTGATTCAATTTTAAATGTCAAATGTTAATATTAATCAAATAAAGTAACATATATAGAAATTACTTAAATATATAGCCTATAATTGTTGTGGAGTGAAGGGGTCCTTGTGGATTGTTCGAAATATGCTAGGGGTCCAGAGCTCACAAAAGATTGAGATCTAGATGGCTGCTTTTAATATGGATAGTTCTAAACACAATCATCGATGCCATCTGGGGAATCAGCTGTTGTCAAAACCAAGAAACCTTGAACCACGGCGAGCCTGCAGTCAAAAAGGGAAAGCGACAGAGCTCGTGCTAAAACGAGAATAAATATCGGAATGACTTTTGAGGGGTGGAGACAACTCCGAGATCTGAGGGGAATGAAGACTGACAGAGACTGGCTTTTTTTTTTCCTGTTGAACAGATAAGATACATCAGTGGCTCAGTAGGAATCTAGCTAACATTAGCGCACTTGTTCGCTTGATTCAGCTAGGTATTGAGTTTCCTATGTTTATCTTGTGTTGCTATGGTCAGTGTGGTAAATTGCACATCTTTTCTGCTAGCTACGAGAGAGAACAACTTACTTCAGCCTCTACTCCAAGAAAACCGTATCTGTATTGGAGCGAACACACAACCCACACAAATACCTCAGAAACCATCAGATTCATCCTTGCTGAGCAGCAGTGCCGAAGCACAACCCACATTAAAAATAAAAAAGTAAATAACCCCGAAAGTAACTTGCAATTTTATGTTTCAAACAGAGATGGCGATAGAGAGGCACAAGTTCAGTATTGTAGCTTTAAGGGCCAATTTGACAGCAACAGATGGACCAAATACTAGTGGGTTTATTTACCTCCGGCATGTCAAAGGGCACCTCCTGGTTGTTGCTCTTGAGGATGTCAGCAAGAAGGCGCAGGGTTCTTTCTCTGGGAATCACATTCTCGTCCTGCATCTTAGTCCAGCAAGCTTCTGCCTTTTGCCAGTCATTTATGTCCTCTGGAGAACACGGGGTGGTGGGCAAGGTAAAAGTCTTATAAATAAATCCATTTGTACAAGCGAATAACATTATACATGCACACCAACTCCATTACAAAACTTGATTCTGAAGTGTGCAGCCTCTACCCAGGGATGCAGTCTGCATTTTGATGATTTGGAACTACTCGGAGGCTCCGAAAATCTGCACAGCACTGAGGGAGATTGGTGGCGGCCATGTTAAAGCAGTCAGTGGCAGGGTAGATGGCTAGTAAAGGGGAACCATTGCAGCCTTCTAACTGTTAGCTGACCCTGATTTCCGCAATTGTGCATTTTCTGAACAAATCAGCAATAGAGTTTTTTTTTGTTGTTTTTTTGTTTTGTGTTGTTTTTTTTTGTTTGTTTTTTTTTTTAAATCAGCTTCTGGAATTCAGCTAGGAGCAATGAGATTTAGAACACAGGTCAACTTAACTAGCTAATGCTGGCACATGCCCATTAAATCAGAACTTATCTCTATGAACTTGCTGCGATTTTCTTGTGGCTTTTATACAGCTGTTTTATACTCCTACACAGCATTACTGGTTTTCGTAGTCGTTGGTCGCTCACCATAGGTTTTTAATTAGCCTGGTTTTACAATGCAAATCAGCTAGCTGACTCGCTGTAGTCCACTGGTTAACTGGAATTTTCAAATGATCAGGCTGTTTTGTTTTTTTCCTAGTGACTGTTTGTGCTCGGTTGATGAAAGCCCCCTTTTTAGGATCGTGTGTTAAGGCTCTGTTATTTATTCCTGAAATGCAAAGGCATAAAATGCACCGAAAGATAAGACTCAAAACTGATGGCCAACTGTAGGTGAATGCACAGCTTTATCATCTTCCTAACTAGAGACTTAATTTAGAAATATAGTTCAAAAGGGGCCGCTGGCTTTTCCGTTTTTGGAAGATTTGGAAGCGTGATGACGATAGAACAATAACTCATTGTACTACCGCTCATCTGGTTTTGTCTATCTGCGCACACACTCACAGATGTGCATAGTGCGCGCACACATTTTTCTTTCACTGCTGGAAGCTATTGGCGACACTCAGCTCCATGCTGTGAGAATAATCAAGTGCTGTGAGGCTAAGTGTGTGTCTATGGGCCTCTGAGACTGCGGCTCTGTTGCAGACACACACACAAAACAGATGTGCAGGGCTTCTCCACTGCAGGGTAAATGACCAACGTACTGAGCAAACGTACTGTCTGCTCACTATTAAAATCAGCCACTGACCTTCACACCAGCTGTGCAGCTTCACAAACACAACTGTATGCATGTACACATCTGTATACATCTTTCAGATGCATCACATGGAACTTACTGCAGAGGCGCAGCATGTAGTGGTACATTTCGTCTCTGTCACATTCAAAAAGCTTTGCAGTCATATCCACCATGCTTTCAAGAGGCTCCATCTATCAAAGGGAAAAATTGAGCATGAGTATGTACAGGTGCATGTGCTTGAGCATGAGTATATGCATGAGCATTAGCATATGCATGATCATGAGTATGATTATGAGCATGAATATGTGCATGAGTACAAAATTAGTATTAGTTTCTGCATGAGCATGGGTATGTGGATGGGCATGAGTATGATTATGAGCATGAATATGAGTATAAGTATTAGTTTATGCATAAGCATGGGTATGTGGATGAGTATGATTATGTGCATTCATTTGTGCATGAGTATGAGTATTAATCTGTGTATGAGCATGGGTATGTGCGTGCATGAGCGTTTCTGACCTGCTGAGATGCAATGCACTTCTCTGCAAACCACTGTAGTCGACCAGCTCTTGCCCTTAAACCAGGGGTCTGTAAAAACCAAAAAAAACCAAAACAAAAACAACTGTATGTTAATATAAACATAGTGTCAACAAATGTTGGCTCCCTTTTAAAAAAAAAAAAAAAAAAAAGACAAAAATGTATATTCTCTATAAAGTTTTTAGTGACAAAGTCACTCAGATCCTTATGCTCACCCATTTTACCTGCTTCCAACGCATCAACTTTGAGAACTGACTGTTCACTTGCTGCCTAATATATCCCACCACTTAACAGGTGCCATTGTAGTAGGGCTGCAACAACTAATCGATAATTAAAATATTCGATAACACCCACCCCCCCATCAGTGATGACACTTCACAATGGTAAAAAACGTATTTCTATGAATAAAACACGTGAAAAACAGCAGATGTCACAGAGTGAGCTTCTGCAGGAAATGTGCATGATCCAGGTCATCCGAAACATTCTTTATAAGAATTCTTTATATTAAGCGCTTCAAACAAACTCGTAAGTGTATTGATGTGGCTTGTCGTGTCAGATGCTGCGACAGATGCGTGTGCTGTTTAATGTGTTCTTCAGTGCAGAAATGACATTTTTACGTTTATATCCTTATCTGTAATGTTAGACATTCACACCAGTATTTCCATTTAACATAAAGACTCGTCCTGACAGCGAGTGAGTCTCCATTAAACTTCACTGAATGAGTGCAAGTCCACACATGCGCGTCAAACAAACGGCGCACAATAGGAAGGAAGCGCAATAACTCTGACTAAAATATTCATTTTGATCAAATATGTTGTTCAATGCTATATTTAGAAACAAAAGTAACTGTTTATGAGAGCAGTAACTGTAATGGGGCTGTAACATGGAATTGTACAGAAATATAAGAAGTGTCGTACATTTACAGAATAAAGTAACATGTTACTGTCTTTAGATGAGAGAATGTGTAGAACATTCAACCTCTTACCACTTAACATGTTGTGCTTTTATTTATTTATTTAGTTAGTTTCTTTTTAGCATTTTTAATATAGTGATTTAACTTCTGCGTTAAAGCTTGTGGACAATCACTTTGTTTTTAAAATATGTTAATATTTGAAAAAATCCTTTGCACAATGTATAGCGCAGCCCACATAGATTCTTAGCCTTCAATTTGCACAATGTTTTTTTTCTTTGAAAAAATACAGAAAAGAAATGGCCGTTTAACCCAACTAATCAAAGAAATAATCGACAGATTAATCGATTATCAAAATAATTTTTTGCATTGTAGCGAGATAATCGAAATGTTATTCACCTCACCTGTCAGTAGTTTTAATGTTATAGCGGATCGGTATACATGGATACTTTATTTAAAAAAAAAAAAAAAACCCAAATCCATTAGGCACAGTTCATAGTGTCTTCATACCACAACACTGCATATACAGCAATATTTACTCATTCATTTGAATTGTAATTAATTGTTCCAAGACACTGTATATAAACTGACATTATCTCTAATGAACTGTAATGTCAACAACATCTTCTGCCTTCAGTTGTAATAGTACTGCAGTTAGTGCAAAGCATGAATGACACATTTAGTCATCAGCTCTTTAAAATAGTTCCGCACGAACATTGCTCTCTCAAACAGAGGTCACGTTCTCTAGCCAGCACTTACACCTAACACTCCTTCAGCGCTGCTTCCTAACCATCTTAATTACATCAAATCGTTTGCATTCATTTCACATAATTACCCACTATTATTAATAATCTCACAATTACGGACACGAAAAAAAAAAAATCACCTGCTGAACACACGGCATTAGCAGCACTTACAGCCCCTATCTGGGTCACAACTGATGCCGGTATCTGGCAGCGCTATGCAGATATCATTGTTTTTAATTAGTCAGTAGAGGCTTGAGGAGCGGCCCTACACTAAAATCACACAGCCTGGTTGAGCAACCCTGCAGCTGGCTATGAGGAGTTCACTCATGGTGTTCCACTAACACAGACGGCATTTATGTGGTAAGGGGGATTGAAACGGCGTACGAACTACATTTTCGAGTAGGTTATGAGAGACTGATTAACCACATGGCCAGGGCACACTCAAAAATGGAAACTCTGCTGCCATGAGACATGTAGCTTTCATTACATAGAGTAGTTTCATTAAAATAAAAGTACACAGCCTCTGATTAGATGTTCACTGGAATGGCTCCTAATAATTTCGCTGTAGCGTTGGGTCCGAAGTCCAAAACACGGTCAAATTCCGGACGATGCCACAGCTATCTGTATCTGTGAGCATAATTACCCTTGCTCTCCGAGTGGGCAGGACGACATTCCTCTCTCCATTGCCAATCAAACAAATGCTAGCTCCTCTTATGTATATAAACTCTTCCTCAAATATCTTCACCTGCAGTCATACACGTTCCAATTGTAAGCTACTGTGAGATAGGGACCAATTGGGGCAAGAAAGTAAAAATCATTTATCACTCAGTGCAAGCCTTACCAGGTCAACACAGAAAATTAACTTGGAAAAGAGGAAAAAACAACAACAACAACAACAACAACCAAACAATGATCTCTAAAGATATGGCAGGTAGTCAATCTTTCTCCATCTCACTATACATGAAACCTAAGACAAAGATACTTAGAACCTGAAACCTGAACACTAAAGTAATGATGTACGAAAGGTGCTAGAGATGTCCTCATTCGACCTTATCTTACATGTTAGGCTGGTGTTAGAGTGATGGAAGGACACCGGCCTGGAAAAGAGAGAATAGAAGGGCAAAAAACACGCTGCAGTACAGGAAGTAGTTTCACGAATTATCAGACCGCTTTGGAGACAGGAGAAAGATCACGCAACGGTATACACTTAAGCTACTTTAAAATGATCTACAAATATGATGATTTCAAAATACAAAAGGGTTCAAAAATTCTAAACAATGCAAAATCATAACGTTCTTTAATGAAGTTGAATAATGCATCGTAAAACATCTACCACAAAAAATAATTACTCAAGTATAATGTCAGAGAGATAGAGATAGATAGATAGATAGATAGATAGACAGGAGTTTAAATAAATAAATAAATAAATAATTGGGGCTGTCCAAAAGCTGCCTGGAGAACACAAATATGGTCGAAAGCAGTTTTAAAGACAAAGGTTGGGCATAAGATATGTTATAGAATATTTCTATCATTTTAAGAATGGGGAAACAGACTATGGACTGATATTATGATGTTTCATTATTAATATTTTAATATGCTATTGGACCCATTTTGTTACGTTTGATAATTAAGGTGCAACTCAACTAGCGCTGGGAGATATGGAGCCAAAATCATATGTCTGTATTTTTAGGTTGAATGGCGATACACAATATATATTTCGGTATTTCTGTTCCACTGTTGCAACAGGGATGTGCTAGACCAGGGGTTCCCAAACTTTTCCAGGGCAAGGCCCCCCAAATGGCATCGTCATTTGACCGAGGCCCCCCTTTAGCAAGATGTCTTTAAAACACATTAAAAAGACAGACTTCTGAATATATCCCCCTTTTTTTTATTATTATTAATAATTACATCTTACATCTTTACATTACATTAGGAATTGAGTGTGTGTGTGTGTGGTTGTTTGAATTTTTTTTTTAAAAATCATGTATTTATTTATTTTTCACACCAAACTGTTGAGGCTCCCCGGGGCGCCCCCTGGCGGTACCCAAGAAAACCACTGTGCTAGACCACCGCCTTAGTTATGTAATCACGCCACTTGGAACTTTTCTTTTCATAAGGCGCTGCACGAGAAAATGAAGCTTGAAACATACTTTGAAAAGTCTTTTCAGGCTGTCGCAGGCTTTGCATCCGGTTACAGCAGCAGCGCAAAGTTTAACACACTCTTCAGACTGCGTCGTTTATGGTGCAGTTGTAAATGGAAGAGATTTGAAGTGCTTTCACTTTTGGATGCAACCTGGCATTCTTTTGCTACTCATCTTATCTTTTAAACCCAAACCATCTCCAAATAATGGAACCATTGTTTTTCTTTTTACCAACTAGGTCTTCTTCGGTAGTGCGGACTGGCGCCATGTTGCAGGAGAAATTGTGTGTCAGTGGGCAGGGCTGGGTTTGCACACAGAGGGAGAATTGGGCAACAACAAACTATAATCGATATAAACGGTATTGTCTCGTGTGTGTATGTATAATATATATATATATATATATATATATATATATATATATATATATATATATATATATATATATATATATATATATATATTACACACACATATATACATACATACACACACACACAGTTGTGCCCAAATTGGTTTTTTTTTTTTTTTTGGTCCCCCATTTAGTACTGCCCTTCAGACACTAAATAAGATAGTGACATGTCTCCCAGAAGAAAAAATACTAACAATTTACAGCAATCATCCTGTTCAAAAGTTTACACCCCCCAGGCTCTTAATGTTTCGTGTTGCCTTCTTGAGCATCAGTGAATGTTTGCACCTTATGTAATAGTTGTGTACGAGTCCCTCAGTTGTCCTCAGTGTGAAAAGATGGATCTCAACATCATACAGTCACTGTTGGAAAGGGGTCAAATATGCAGAATATGCCGAAAAGTAAAGAATGTGCAGGACCTGGAGGATTTTTCTGAAGAACAGTGCAGTTTAACTGCTCAGGACAAACAAGGGACTCATGAACAACTATCACAAAGCATGAAGTAACAGCACACAGTATTAAGACTTAAGCGTATGTAAAAAAAAAAAAATTAAGGTAATTTAAAAAAATTAAATGTAAAAAAAATTGTATGTATGTAAAAAAATTAAGGTAATTTTTTATAAATTCAGCTATTATCTTGTCTTGTGGACTATATGTAAACACCTTATTTGAAATAGCTTATTCAGGACAGCACTAAATAAATCACATGGGGTTTTCATGATCCCTCTTGTTTTGTTAACAGGATTAAGATCAACAGATTCGGCAAGGGGTATGCAAACTTTTAGGCTCAACTCTATATAGAAATACCTTAAAAAGATTGATATATAACACATATGTCTTGTTTTTCCACATACAAATGAAGACAAGCTTTGAGCATCAGCATACGCTCAGAGAGGCGTCCACACCAAAATGGGCACCTACGCACACGGAAAGGGCGATGAATATATTCGAATTGTTGAAGGTGGATTTTCGCCACATTACAACAAGCCTCACAAACATCATAATGGTTTTGTCAGGGCTGTTTCTCAGAAGAAGAGGAGACCCATGAGACCTCATGGCTTACGTAAAGATGGAAAGCAAAATGGAGTGGAGTGTAAAGACGGTCCCGAAGCCATTTAAAAACGTGCCGGGAGACTCGCTTGTGTTCTTAGAGATACTGAAAGATGGAGAGAGGATTTAAATACAACTACAATATGCAAGAGAAATCCATTTGCAATGCTCATATCATATATGCGTGTGTGTGTGGGGATGTGAGAACCACATTCATGGCCACTTAAGAAATAAGGCTCAACACCTGAGCACTTATGGGGAAACTTCAGTAAAGAGCACTTGTGCTTAGACTGCTAATCAAAGCTGCCCTTTTCATAATCACACCTGTACTGTTATGTACGCGTGTCTCCTCCAGCCCCCCCGCTTTGCTTACTGCGTGGAATGAATAGCATCGTTTCAGCTTTGTGGCCAGAGTCGTTTAAAAGTGGAAATGGCTTTGTGGCTGTAGATTAAATAGCCGTGTGCTTCAAGCACAATGCTGACGTTCCTACCTCAAGGATTTTGCGTGCCTCCTTGTAGCGGCCCGTCTGCAAGAAAGCGAAGTAAAGGTCGTACAGCATCATCATCTCACCACGCTCCTGGCTCACAAAATCCATAGCTACCCAGAAAGACAGGGAGAGAGAGAGAAAGAAAATGGGGGAAAAACACTATGTAAGTCTGTACATAAGTTACCAGAATGCTTTTTATTTGGTGGATCTTTTTTTTTGTGCCAACCGGCAGGCTGTGCAAAGAACAGCCTCAAGAGTATGGCCCTCGATACAATCACACTCAATCAGGCTTCATCAAAGTGTGTGCGCGCGTGTGTAAGAGAGAGGGTGAGCGGGTGCCTTCAGCTTAACTAAAACCTGCCAGTACACACACACACACACACACACACACACACACAGTGAGCGTGTGGGAATTCTTGTGTCTAGCAGGACGCTTCAAATCACTTCACCTACCTACACTACATACACTCTCTTCACTCATTCACTGGAAGACTTCAAGCACGTCTACACATCCACTGGTGCACTTCACTCTTACACCCCCACACACACACACCGTCATAGCCTGACAGGGATTTGCATCTCAAAAGAGTGAATAGGGCAAAGAGATAATTCCACCCGAATTGATTTCTCTATTCATACCGCACACATTTCGGTTAGTTCGTTTAAAGAGAAAATCACATTAGTGTGTGTTTGGGGAAGGGCCACAGGTCTGCTGTGTGTCTAAGTGAGAGCGGGAAGGTTAAGGTGAGTACGGGGGAGTGGATGAATAAAGTGGTCCTCCACCCCAGCCTAGAGGTCTCACAGCCTTAATACTCCAAACACACTCGGCTCCAAACAAAAACATTAAACCCTCTCCACAGCCTGTACGGGGACACGGATCATTAAAAATATGCCGTTATAGGGTTTTCAACTAGACCCACTGGAGGCCTGGGTGTCTGTCTCCATGTCTCACACACACGGTAACAATTTTTTATTTATTTATTTATTTTTAAAGCAAGGCTTGACAAATCAATTAATTATAAGTCATTATGATCACAATTTTTCACAATAATTCTTTAGTCAGTCAGATCTGATATTGATGAGATGTGTCATAATTAGACAACATTATTGTTTTTCTTATTCACATTGAGGCATTTAATTTTGGGGGGAAAAGGAAAAAGGAAAAAAAAAACACAAAAAACAAACAAAAAAAAAACACAAAATCCTCTTTTCCATGGTGGAAAAGTGACTGACCGTGAAAAAGCACCAAAACCCAAGACCAGGGCTGGGCAACATGACAACAATATATCATATCACGATACCCGAGGACATTTCTACAATACACGACACGTATACACGATATATAATTTAGCTGACCATCTGCAAAACAGTAGTAAAATCCAAAAAGTAAACAACAAAAATGTAAACATTAAACTGAGTTTGACTTTTCTTTAATGCAGACAGACAGACAGATCAAGTAAAAAAAAATGACACCAAAATCAACAGCATCCGTTCAGTACCATTTCATTTGTAATGATTAAAACATTACCATAGCAACAATATCTCAGAAAAGTGTGTCGCATCATCATTTATCACGATATTGATATTATATCAATACAACACCCAGCCCTACCAAAGACTTCCATAAACGATGAATAAATAAACGTGTGCGCGTGTGTGCGTGTGTGTGTGTGTGTGTGTGTGTGTGCGCACGCTATGTGATGAGAAATGGACACAGGTACTCAAGAAGTATGTTTACATGCAGCCATTTTCCTCAATCCGAACGAATTCAATGTGACTGCAGATTCAGAATGTACTGTTTATATGTACCCTAAACGCTGCAATCCAATTCAAATACGTGTTGACGTTTACGACGCAGCTATTCCATGGTACTGAACTTCTGTGCAAGATGTAAGACGTAAGTAAATGTACGCATCATTGCCAATCTATTTTGATCGGGCAAACAGTCGGATTCGAGCATTTACATGGTTTACTTTTTTCCCCTTCTATTTACCGGATTGTTTCAGCTCTACAGAACCCTTTTCGATCCCCTTGAATTTAATTTCGATCGAGCTCGATTGGATCGACTGAGGTGTTTACATGAAGGCTTTTCAATCCGATTACGAACGGGTTATTTGGTTGCATGTAAACGTACGCAATCGGTTCTGGATTTGGATTAGTAAAAGTGCATCTAATGAAAAAAATTATTGATAATGAAAAAGTCTTTCCTCTCCAGAAGTCCTAATGAGGGACAGTAGAGTCTTTTAGTGCGTGCGTGTGTGTGTGTGTGTGTGTGTGTCACCTTTTTGCAGTGGCTCAGTCTCTCCTTTCTCCACTAGGCGACAGATGACGTCATGAATCCGGGGCATTTGGTTGTACTGCTTTTGGCACTCCATGCTAGCCTCCAGAGCTCCAATCACATCCCCACTGTCACATCACAGACACACAGACACACGCACACCATTGTTAGACCAGGTTAAACTTTATTATTATGACTTCACTACTAAAAACAGTCTAAGAGTCATGAGATATGTAGAGCATAGATCTGAATGCATGATCGGTGAGCCGAACTGAGGAACAAAACCGATTTTCTCAGTAAGGACATGGGCATAAGGTCAGCAGCCTTTCCCAGCTCTCTCAGACCCCACCTTCCTCTTCCAGCCCTCACCCCCTACTGGGCTGTTTGACAGAACAAGGCAACAAAATTAGATCTACTCCATGTGCTGCATTTCTCTCCCTCCCTTTACCTCTCTTTCTACCTCCCTCAGTCTCCCTCAGCCTAACAAAGAGCTCAACGCTTTCCTGACAGAGGGCTGACGGAGGGATAAAGCGAGAGAATCAGACGAGAAAAACACCACTCAGATCGCTCTATTGTGACTGCAATGGCAGCCATCGAGTGATTGGGTAATTACCATGCCAATCACGCCGAGGTCAAAGCAGAGAGGGCACCGGCGGGGAGGGGGCACGCAGGGTGGGAAAGTGAACCGCCGGGGTTTTAACAGGTGTAATTTCTGCAGCGGGTACGACCCTTGAGACTATACGGCAGGGCAGGAGAACGTGTCTCGGACAGGGGGTGACCTTGCTAGTGGGCTAAATAAGAGGAGGGGAGTAGCGAGGATGGACAAAACAAGAGCGGTGATTGAGCCTGGCCCGTGACAACTCCTCTTAGGCAATCGGGCTTAATTGAAATGAAGAGCGGCAATATTATTCATCACGCGGGAGTCAAGAGCCAATTCAAAACACACGCCAGCTGATTGAGCAATGCACTCAAGAGCGGGCGCGAGAGAGAGAGAGAGAGAGAGAGAGAGAGAGAGAGAGAGAGAGAGAGAGAGGGAAGCATGAGTGTGAGAGAGAGGCACAGAGATGCCCTTTACAATATAATATACAATAAAAGTTTTTAAAATTTACTTTTCAGTTGGAACTAAAAACAAATGGCAGTTGTTTTAAGGAAACACTCTGAGTTCAAAAAACACACACACTTAAAATCTCCCAAACGCCCATTCCATTCCCAAACTAAAACATCCAATTCAAATCTAATGGCTAAGAACCAACTTTTCAGAGAAACCTTCAGAGCCATCAACGGGATACGAATCCAAACAAACTGCAATTACCCCCCTCTACCACTGTGAACCACCCCTGCCTCCAACTACGCTCCCCTCAGGAGGAACAGAAAAAGAAAAAAAGAAAAAAAAAAAAAAAAAACTTAACCATGTTGAAGGCTTCATAATTTCCTTGGATACAATTTAGCTGTCACTGGTGTTCAGCCTTTACTGCAACATGTACCCGTTAATGTCACCAACTTTGCATGTCAAGCACTTTCCAGCCAATTAAGTCGCAGGAGAATAAAAAAAAAAAAAAAAAAAAAAACCATGAGTGAGTGCTTTGCGCAGAGAACCTGAAGAATTAGACAAGAAAGCTCATCTCATCTCTCCTCCTCCCAGCTCCTCTCTCCTCTATCTCTCGCTCATACCCACCTCCTCTTTTGTTCCACAGACTGGCACCCATGTTATCATCCATTCCACATCCTTGAAAGACGAGACCACTAAAACACTGGGCTTTTTTTTGTATTGTTAAATAATATACATGGCGAATTGAGTGTGTCTGTGTGTGCGCGTGTGTTTGTCAGAGGACTGACATCAAGATTTGTGATCCATGGTTAAGTTTCAGTCACAGAGCAACATGACAGTTGTCTAGCTGCATGACACGACTGTCATGTCCACCTGCATTCCTGCTCTTCAAATGTTCCAACTACCGTATCCTCAAAAGCTCCTCTGACACACACACACACACCTCTTTGTCAAATGTGTGCAAGTAGCACTCTTTATTATTATTATTTTTTTTTTTTTTTAAGTGCCAGACTTTTCGTGCCCAGTTGACAGCACTGTTCTCCTCCCTTCCTGTTACTGTTACTACAGTCCCACCCAGCCCCCTTGTGCAAAAAAAAAGTTCCTGCCACATCCCTTTGTTCCACTCAAGTGAAAATATGGGAGGGGGGGGGGGGAGACGGACGGATCAGGAGCGGCGCTTGTGGTCGGCGTGGCGACGTGCTGATGGCTGTCAGAGTTAATCCCATAGAGAAGCACTCATTAAGTCATTATAGCTGACATACTGACATGCGCTGCTTTGTTCCCCTGCGCACGGCTTTCTAAGACAGAGAGGAGAGAGGGATGACAGAGAGGGGAAGACTGAGAGAGTGAGGGAGGGTTGATGGGAAATCAGAGGAAGACAAAGATGGGGTGGTACCACGTTCGAGACTTAGGGGGAGAAGAAAAAAGTTACGGGACGAGGGAGGGCTGAAGAGAAGACAATATCATCACTTCACGCTAAGGGTGGGCAATAAGGCAAAACTCATATGGTATGATATGATTTGAAGACACTTGAAAACATTTTCACAATACACAAGATGTATCATGACATTTAGGTTCGCTAACAGTGTTTCATAGGGTTTAAAAAATCTTTAAAAAATTATGCGTTCCTGGTTTTCTGGGGCATTCAACAGAACAAAAACAGCAGGGAAGCACAACCTAGTCACCTGGAATACAGGTTTCATATCCTCACTTATTTATTCAGAACTGCCTAATAGAATCAATAAGAAAACAAATTGAGCAAAACATGATCGTAGTTATGTATACTGAAACAGTGCTTCACGATGGTGCGACACAACTTTAACCTGTGCTTTAACTATAGCATGGGATACTTGTTCCAGAGTCCCACCACCTGCTGCACTACACACACACACAAACACAGTATGCTGACCTGTTTTAATGTTATGATCAGACATAACATTAAAACCATTAACAGGCGAAGTGAACAACACTGATCGTCATGACAAGGTCATATGGGCACCCAAGGCTCATTGATGCATGTGGGGAGTGATGTTGCCCGTCTGGTCCGGTCCCACAGAAGAGGTACTGCAGCGCAAATTGCTGAAAAAATTCATGCTGGTTATGACAGAAAAGTGTCAGAAAACAGTGTTCTGTGTTCGCAGGTTGCTGTGTATGGGGCTGAGTAGCCACAGACCAGTCAGAGTGCCCATGCTGACCCCTGTCCAATCCCAACAGAGCCTACAGTGGGCACATGAGCATCAGAACTGGTCCATGGAGCAATGGAAGAAGGTGGTCTGGTTTGATGAATCATGTTTTCTTTTACATCATGAGTTGTGGGAAAGAGATGGCACCAGGATGCACTATGGGAAGAAGGCAAGCTGGTGGAGGAAGTGTGATGCTCTGGGTAACGTTCTGCTGGAAAACCTTGTGTACTGGCATTCACATGGCTGTTACTTTGACACGCATCACCTACCTAAACATTGTTGCAGACCAATTACACCCCTTCATAGCACTGTAATTCCTTAATGGTAGTGTCTTCTTTCAGCAGAATAATGCACTGTGCCACACAGCAAAAATTGTTCAGGAATATTTTGAGGAACATGATAAAGAGTTCAAGGTGTTGATTTGGCCTCCAAATTCCACAGATCTCAATCCGATCGAGCATCTGTAGGATGTGCTGGACAAACAAGTCTGATCCATGGAGGCCCCACCTCGCAACTTACAGGACTTAAAAGGATCTGCTGCTGACGTCTTGGTGCCAGATACCACAGCACACCTTCAGAGGTCTTGTAGAATCCATGCTTTGATGGCTCAGAGCTGTTTTGGAGGCACAAGGGGGACCTACACTATATTAGGCATTTAACACAAATGTAATGTAATGGCTGCTCGGTGTGCATCAGAGTAAAAGCAGTTATAACTGTCCAGGTAGAATAGCACACGGTCAGGTTGCAGTTAGACATGTAGAGAGAAAAGGACTCAAATGAATCAACCATTCTGAAATAATGCAATGCGAGGACAGAAAAAAAATATTGTGAATAACTGAGGAGTCCGTAAGCATTGTAAAAATACAGATCACACTGACATACAGACATATGCCATATCTCAGAAACATGTATTGTAACATATTTTATGTTTTTAGTTGACCCTAACCACTATTCAGATGCAGTTCAGATGTGTGTTCTCATCCTAGTTGTGCTAGACTTTAACCAAAACTTGTGCACTTGGTGTCTGGTTGGCAACTGCAGCGTGCGCGTCTGAGTATGAGCGAGTTTATCTGCCTCTCTGCCGAGAGGCACCCGGCTTCCCCACGTTTCTTCCTTCTAATGAACCAGAGTTAAATTAGAAAGCTTATCGTACACGAGGCAGCAATTAAACATCGCACCGTGCTGGTGTGTTTGTGCAACTCGAGTGACAGGAAAACAAACAGTCTTAGAAGGGGAACCAAGTGAGCCTGTGCGTGCGTGTGTGTGTATTTACTAACACCATGTAAACCCATGTATTCCCCAATAGGGAGGGGTGGGGGGGAGAGGCACTTACGCGGTGCTCTGCATGTCCCTGACAAATCCAGCAATTAGCACAGGGTGCATAATTAACATGCAAATGAGCTGATCTTCTTAAAAGCAGCTCTCGCGAATAGACCTCAAAAGAGACTGGGGGTGGGGCTGAGCGGCCAGCTTGGAGAAGCAGAATGCGGGTACCCCCCCATAGTGAATTTCGCGATTTAGCCCAAAGACAAATGATAGCTGTTTATCCTCACACGAACAGGATGGCTATCTGTTTGGTCTTCTGGTAACAGTTTAGTGAGTCTGAAACCTTCCCAAAGCTGTCAAAGATTTTAAAGTCTGCAAAAAAAGGGTAGGATTTATTTCTTACCTCTCCAGGTAAGCAGAAACCAGTGGTGAACAGAGGTTGCTGGTGGGTTTGACCAGGCCTAAGGTGAACACTGTGTCCTGCAGGCGTCGGATGGTGGCGATGTCCCCCTTTAGAGCGGCTGTGTTGAGTGTGTGGAACAACCTGGTGGTCGTGGTGTCCAATATAGACACATTCTTCTCTTTCATCTCTTTCAGGATGTCCACTGCCTCTGAGAGAGAGAGAGAGAGAGAGAGAGAGAGAGAGAGAGAGAAATATGGAATCAGTGATGTGCTTGGCCATTTTGGTTGTGTACCCAATCTAGAGCTGCAACAACTAATCGATAATAATTGATTATGACAATTATTGTCAACGAATCTCATTATCGATTAGTTGATCTGCGCACAGCACGGGGTGCGTTTACTCTTTACGTTACTTCTGTTCCGAAAACACGCTTCGGAGAATAAATACTAAAGTTGGTTCCCAAATGACGTACTGTACACTTACACTATGCACTGTATACTCTACCGTCTAGTGTATGAATTTTAGAAAGGTAATATGGTCTCAAAAGGAACACCAGCTGTTTTTTTACTAACCGGAAGTATAAGCCGCTTCCTAGTCGACAGCGCATGACGTCATACGCATGTAATGCAACGCCGCTAGCTTTAGCAGACACCCAGAGTCACCGACACTGACTTTCTTCAATTTACTGTTTATATACTTAGTTATAAACTTAGTTTATATTATATACAAGTATTTATGCATTATTTTTATGGATGCACAAAAAGCACTGAATTAAACTACAGTCCTAAATGAATTATATATATTCTGTTGTGTATCTGTGTGTTGGGTTCTTTTCAGTATTATATAATTGGACAAACAGTTGTGTAAAATTTTAGTCTGACGTTTATATTTGTAGCACTTAAATAAACTCGTAAATAAAATGGTACTGAAATTAAAACAGATTTAAATAAAATGGTACTGAAGTCTGCCAAGCCGTCTCCAATTAATCGAAAAAATAATCTGCCAACTAATCAATTATGAAAGTAATCCAATCATGATTTTCAGACAGTCAACTCCAGAATAAGCAGCACCCTTTATGAGAATGGACAAAAGAACATTTTTTTTTTTTTTTTTAAATGTCATTTTTGCAGAAGCACACACTTGGTGGCCACTTGAGTACAGACTCACAGAAACTGCATAGATGAAGATATTAAAAACATGTCTTGTCTGGTCTTTTTCCAATCTTCAACCGTCCAGTTTCTGTGATCCTGCGCACACAAGAGCCTTTGACTTCTGTTCCTGACTTACAGGAGTGAACCCTGATCTAATCGTCTGCCGTTGTAACCCACCCACCTTAAGGTTTGGTGTGTTGTGCATTGTGAGACGCTTTTCTGCTCACCACAGTGGTTATTTGAGATACCGTAGCATTCCTGTCAGCTCAGACCAGTCTAGCCATTGTCCTCGGACTACTCTCATGAACAAGGTGTTTCTGCCCACAGAACTGCTGGATAGCTTTTGCTGTTTACACATTTCTGTGTAAACTCTATAGAACGCGGTGTGTGAAAATCCCAGATGATCAGAAGTTTCTGGAAATACTCAAACCAGCCTGTCTGGCACCAACAAATCATGCCACAGACAAAGTCACCGAGATCACAATCCGCCCCCACAACCCCATTCTGATGTTTGGTATAAACATTAACTGAAGCTTTTGACCTGAATCCCTCCAAAACAAGCAATACTGCTTCCAGTTTTCCTTGGGTTGAAAAATCCAAAGAGCTCTGAATACAAAAGAGTGAATGGTTGTTGACCTGCACATGTCAGTTACTGGCTACAGAAATGCTTAAAATGAAGCACAATCGGAGGATTAACAAAAGCCTGGAACCAAAAATTGAAGGTCGAACTTCCTCTAAAACAGCATCTCTATTTTCTGGCCCTTACTGCACTCCACACTCGTACGTCCTCCCGGCTCCATCGCTCACATTTTATGCAGGGCTTGTTAATTAGCTGAAGAGGATGGTTGGAAGTCTTGGAAAACAAATTAAGCAATGAATAGTTTCTGAAGGCTTAGGTTTGGGTAAAACCAGTATAAGACGCTTAAACGGATCTTCCTCAGCAAGTTTACATCTGTGGCAGGAAACTGGGCCGTCCTCTGATGGGCCTGCTGCTGATGCATGCTTCAGCGCCAGTGAGAGAACAAGGGCGGGGAGGAGGTGATAAAAGGCCCCTTAGATAATTTCGTGTGGGGAAAACAAACCGCTATTAAAACAACATTTTACACCCAGCGGGAATGCAAATGCTGGCGTATAATGCCAATACGCCGCTAATTGCTACTTGCATTTCTAAACGAGACTCCAATTACCAGGCCCCCACAATGGTGGCTTGCTTTTTTTCACGTCTCCCTGTGAAAGCATCCCGGTAAATTATAGGTGTGCGGCGAGTGCCCGGCGTGAACCTGGTGGGCCGCGGTCACAGGCCCGCTGCTGATCACACAGCGTAATGGAGGCTTTTTTTTTTTAAGTGGGAGATGCTCCCATCTGGCAGAGGGCAAGGGTCTGTCGCTCACCAGCTCCACAAACCTCTCTTTCCACCTCAACATCTGCTTTGTCACCAAGCCAGATAATTAAGATGTGTTTACGCACTGTTTAGAGGCTTGCTAATGGGTTGATACCGATAGGGCCTGTTTGCACAGACGATACTAATCATCCAAAGCTGGATTGCAGAGAAGAGAGATAGTACGCCATCCGTTCCTTTAGTAAGTACCTTTCCCCAGAGCTCCATTTATGTTCAAGCCTGTCATGCTGCTTTGAAAGTACACGGTCTGCAAAATTCCTACTCTCCAGTTTTGTTTTTTTTTACCTTACACATCCTGTCACAATGATGATGAAGGAAATTCACAGTTTGCCTTTCGGTTTCTGTAGCTGCTTGATAACAGACATGTGCTGCCATCAGATTTGAGCAGCGAGGGCACATGAAAGGAGGCATCAACAGATGTGCCATCCTATCCTATACAAGCCCTATAAAACTCGGATGTTTTCTCACATTCACCAGCCAGACGATGCTCAATTTCTCTGTTCAGGAGGATATTTTGAAAGCACTAGGGAAAAAAAAAAAAAAGGTAAAATCCATGACATGTGAAAAGGGTCTTATGAAACGCCTCCAGTTATTGGAAGAATTGAAGCTGAAGTACTACAGGCAAGTGAGTTTCGACCGAGTTTTGCATAATCTACACTCTCACAATCTTTTTTCCCCTCATAACAGGTTTGCCTGGATTGCAGGCTGTATTTAAATTGGACAGCTCAACAGAACATCGCTGTCCCGAGCTCCCAACACACACGAGCAAATTCTTGTGCGTCTCTTCATCTCCCCCTAATTTTTGTCCTGTTGTTATGCAAATCCCTGCCCTCATTCTCTCAGCTGTCGAGGGGAAATTGATGGGGCAAAAGAAGATTCGGTTGGGGTAAGGAAACGGGACCAGTGGCAGGAGACAGTGGTAACAGGAGGGGTTACGCTGTGATTAAGAGGGTGCTTTAGTAAGATTACATTCCGCTCACTCAAGACCACTCTGGATCTCTGAAGAGAAAGGGGTGTTGTATCAGGAACCCAGCAGTCGGTCGGTCTGATCCTGAGCGTTTATGTAGTGTCAATTAACACCTGGATATAAATTCAAGAAAAATAAAGGTTTAAGTGGCTCAACAATCTATTCAGTGAAATCCCATCAGTCCTTCACTCTAATCCTGAACTCGTACCGGACAGGTCGTGGAAGCAACACAGGAGCAGTATGCAGCAACTCAATCCACACCACACACGTGTACATAAAGGCATAACAACGTGCAACGTTTTTATCAAGAAAACTAATGACTAAATGTCCGGCAGAGTCAAATCAACAGTTGTTCAGACATAATTAGAACAAAGCTCAAGAAAACTGTGACATAAGATCGTGGGACAGTGATCAGACATGCTTTTTTCCACCTTGGTTATCCAAGATCATCACTACCCTACCAACATTATTTGAGGGGAAAAAAAATTAAAAATTTAAAACACCGTTTGCTCAGCGATTTTCATACAGAGTGATCTGAACGGATCTCTATTGATTTTATATAATGCATGCTACTGGGGAAGAGAGGAGAAAGAAAAAAAGAGAGAAAGGATTGCAGCAAGATGACTCAGTCGTTGTGGATCGAATTGGAAGCATATTTGGTAATTCAGATTACCAGATATTCAAGGCATCTGAACTGCCAGATGCATAGGCATGCGACAACATACAAAGGTCCTACTATAATCCCACCACCCTGACCTCATCTGACCTCCTGGAGAGTCTAGATCACAGTAAGCAGAAGCAAAGCTCAATGAGGAGAAAGTTCATTCTTCTCCAGTGGGGAAAATGTATCCCACTCTCAGTCCAAGGCCTTTATCCAAAAAGACTCAATTTGAAGCCTAAACCAAAATGTGGAGCAAGTTTAGAACAAGTGAAGAAGGGGGAGATCACGGGGGTGTCAGATGGAGAAAGGTACGAAAAACAGAGCTGTTAAAAGACACGGCATCTGCTGTGCACTGGTGCAATGAGTCATGATCTTCAAGCAGGACTGGTTGCTGTACCGAAGCACTGAGGTGTGTTAATGTGGGAGACAAGCTTCCGTTGTACACCGTCGGGCTAATGGCCACTTGTTCATGCTGACAGACATGAACGCACACACTTGCCAATGCGCGCACACACGTCCCTCATTACACGCCTTCGCCTGAATTCACATGTAAATTTGCGAGTGTGTGTGTGTGTAATGCTCAATTCCTCACCCACCCCCCTCACCACCACCACGATATGCCATTAGTATCAGGACGGATTTCCGTAATTCCGTTAAAGTGGCGCCAGTCCTGTAATTTTCCTCCGCTCTATGACAGGAGGAGTCTGTAAGGGGGGCCAAGAGTGACACACATGGTAAAAAGGAAGTGCGAGGATATATTTTCACCATCACTGCGCGCACAAAAGCAAAGAGGAAACACTTTTATTGTAATTGTGTCGTATACCGGCATGAAGAAATCCACCATAGAATTCAGATAATGGCTGATTAACATGGACGTCCAGAGAGATGGATGTCTGAGGCTTCACAAGCGATCGCAATAAAAGCATACAGGTTGAGACTAAATTTAGCCAATAAAGCAATTAACTAAGCAGCTCAATTAAAACATTTCACGCAATGTAAAATGTCATGCAATATCTGCCATATCAAAGTACTTCAATGAATTTAAAAAAAAAAAAAGTTCTCACAAAGCTCAAGGCTATAAATGATTTCAGAGACAGATCTGACAAATCTTCCATCCTTAAGAAAGTTTACTTTATCCTAAGATGATCTCAATTTGGAGGAGTTCTTTGTGTGACGGAATATCTGCTGGACGCAAATGGCTTGGAAACGATGCTTTAAAGAAGGACTTTAACCCTCAACTCCTCGGTTGTTTAAATGAGATAAATGTAAGTCGCTCTGGATAAGGGCGTCTGCCGTAATGAGAATGAATGAATGAATGAATGAATGAATGAAGAAAACTGCTTAGCGGGGGGGTCCACACTATGTTCATGCGTTAGCGTACAGGCTGTATAAAGTCCAGGATAAGCAATGCAAAGGATTGCCAAGCTTCAACATTGCTTTGCTACATTAAGTAAGTTGACACTCCAAAAGGTCATCTCTTGTGAACTTTCCTGTTTAGCTCACTCCATGTTTTCAATAGGGTTTAGGTCAGCGGAGTGAGATGGTCATGCCAAAAGCTTGATTAATGGTCATTGAACCATTTTTGTGCAGATTTCGAAGTATGTTTGGATCACTGTCCTGCTTGAAGAGCCAACCACGACCCAGTTGTAACTTCTTGGTAGAGGAACCCAGAGATTTCTTTTAAAATCTCCAACGTTCCCATGGCCTTTGGAGGAAAAACTGCCCCACATCATCACAGCCCTACCTCCACCACACTTAACAGTAGGGATAAGATTCTTTTCCCCTGTATAACTATGAGGTTGGTTAAAAGGTCTTACCCAGTAACCCACTATGACAAAATTGAAAGAAATTCCAGAAATGATGAGGAAGAGGTGATTGAAATACATCAGTCTGGGAAGGGTTACAAAGCTATTTCAAAGGCTCTGTAATGCCAAAGAACCACAGTGAGAGCCTTTATCTCCAAATGGAAAAAACTCAGGACAGTAGTGAACCTTCCCAGAAGTGGCCGACCTTCCAAAATCCCTCTACGAGCACAGCAACGACTCATCCAGGAAGTCACAAAAGAGCCAAGGACAACATCAAAGTTACTACAGGCCTCTCTTGCATCAATAAAGGTCACTGTTCATGACTCCAGTATCAGAAAGACACTGGGCAAAAATGGCATCTATGGAAGAGTGGTGAGGTGAAAACCACTGCTAACCCAGAAGAACATTAAGACTCATCTGAATTTTGCCAAAATACACCTTGATGATCCTCAAACCTTTTGGGAGAATGTTCTGTGGACTGATGAGTCGAAAGTGGAACAGTTTGGAAGACAGGGGTCCCGTTACATCTGGCGTAAACCAAACACAGAATTCCACAAAAAGAATTTTTGGTCAAGCATGGTGGTGGAAGTGTGATGGTGTGGGGATGCCTTGCTGCTTCGGGTCCTGGGCAACTTGCAATAACTGAGGGTAACATGAATTCTACTGTCTGCCAGAAAATCCTAAAGGAGAATGTCCGGTCTACAGTCCGTAGGTTGAAACTCAACCGCAACTGGATTATGCAACAAGACAATGATCCAAAGCATAGGAGTAAGTCCCAGTCCTAGAATTATATGAAAGACTGATCTCCAGTTATCTGAAGTGTTTGGTTGAAGTTATTGCTGCTAAAGGTGGCACAACCAAATTTGAAGTTTAACGGGGCAATTAGTTTTCCACATGGGTGAGTACTTTTCACAGCACTGCAACTAGTAATAAAGTCATAATAGTCCTCCAATGAGTGAGCCTCCCAAAAAAAGTTAGTTACTTTTTTCCCCAGAAGAATTTCTATGAGTGCTAATAACTGTGAAAAAATGGTTTAATCAGGGATTTTTTTCTTTGAATAATTTTCTTTAATTAAAGGTTAGATTTCTCTCATATTTCCATGTGCGTGTGTGTATGTGTGTGTGAGAGAGAGACTAAACACAGGCCTTTTTCCAAAAACCATTTTCTCCATTTTTACCAAAAGGTGTCCTTAATGCTGAAGCAGACTGTATAACAAGTGATTGTATACCAAGGACTAACCTTCAACCCTGCCATGTTTGGACAGCACCCTGACCAAGCTCATGTATTTGTTGGCATCCAGCGTGACCTCGGAGTCCTTGCGGGCTCTAGACAGAAGTGAAAGCACAAATATAATATACATACATTTTTGACAGATAGATAGATATATAGATAGATAGAGAACAAACATGCAAATACACAATTTTCCTGGGTAAATAAAAGGCATGTGAAAGGAGAAAGGTACATTTGTGTTTTACAGTTTAATTTGGTATAAATCCATAAAGCCAAACTCATAACACAAGTGTTGATTAGGTTCTGAAACACCCCTGGAAATTTTATGAAACATCTACCTTGTTTATTCTCAGCTTGTTAAAATAAGCTAAAAGATTAGATTCATTGCCTTGAAGATTAAGTAACAAAACGATCATTTAAGTGCGCCTCGTGTGCACTCACAGCTCTCTCTTCAAGTTAAGTGCTTCATCCGGGTTGTCGTGACGACAGCACAGGTTGATGAGCAGGGCGTAGCAACTGGCAGTCATTTCATTCTCATACTGAGCTTTCAGCTCCAGAGCATGGGCCAGGTTCTGAAGATACAAAAACGAGCACATTTTACACAACAGACTCAGACACAAAGCTAGAAAGAGAAATGAGACACCAAGACATCACAAGTGAACATGATCACCCTCACCTCCTCAGCACACACGGCAGCGATGAGCTGCCTGAACACATTTCCAACCGGCTTCCCCTTGGATTTCAACTCCTCCAGCCTTCTTTCCTGAATGGCTAGTTTCCCTTCAAAAACCTGAGAGCCAAAGAGAAAAATCATTAAGACTCATTTATACTTCTATCGATTCCCAAACCAATAATCATCATCAAAAGTCACATTGGAAAGATCCTAATTAAGAGTGGGGAAACTCTGGATTTTCTTTGAGATCAGAGTTTCCTAGTTGGGGGCATGTCAGTAAGAAAACATGGTGTAATCAATGGATACAACGTCTGTAGTTGATGGTAAACTTGAAATTTTAAATCGAATGATTACTCGTCTCAGAAGCTGATTTCGGTTATTAGCGTTTGGTAGCTTATATGCTAGCAAGTTATTGTCAGGCTGTTTTATGTACAATTAAACAAGCTAATTGCCTGCGCAAAATACAACACCACCGTACAATTATTACAGAATACGCAACCGTTTACATTAGAGTCATAAATTTATTTAAAAAAACAAAACATCTGTTGCGTGTTCTTTACTTCTAGAAAATGCAGCTGTAAATATTTTTTTTTAAATTAAGAGAGGAAGGTACACTGCTATCTTGCTCCAACCAAAGTGACCTGAACGCAGTGAACCAGCACTTCAGGCAATATCAGACAGGTCTGACTTGGTTGAAAAAACGGGGGGGGGGGGGGAATTGTGCATTTCTCCCAGAGGGGTTCTCCTATGAGCGATGAAGGGTTAACCACGCTTTGGAGCTCACTGGCACTTAATAATCGTGTTGAATCAGTATCGCTTTCGTTTCAATATTTAAAATGACATGCACAGATTCTGTATTCTCAACTGATTACATTCCTCAAACGACATTCAAATAAAGTAAGTACAGCTTGCTGGACAAAATGTTTAGTGAAACAGACAGGTACTACAGTGACAAACAGCCTATTGCTGAACGTGAACATGTCCTCGAGTTTTAAAACATATTTGAGAATGAGTGCTATCTAGCTTTGTGAACTCGTATTCCATTCAAGATTGATAGCCATTTCAATAAAAGTGGCCAAGCCCTCTTCAAACGTTTTTGCCTGCCATCATGGAGATGAATCGTTGATCTATCATTGATCTAAAGAGTCCAATCCAAGGTCGTACACTGGTTATATTTCGGCTGGGTGAAAAACCTAGGACTAGTTCGCAAAAGTAATTTTTTTTAAGTAATCTCAAATATTTAATGAACAATTTGACTGACGCCAATAGCTGCTGAGGAAAACTCGTTCAGAATCAGCAGTTCTATCAAACGGTATGAATTACTTGTGTTTATGTGGAACACTGCGGTATATAAAACCATTTATGTGCATGATCCGATAGGCCTTTTGTTAACCTGGTCTAACAGCTGTTGAAATCTAATTGGCCGATGGGGTCCACGTTTGAGATACATGGCTGTCCTCATAAATATAGACCAGACCTTGGACAAAGACACTGCATGCAAATATTCACGTCAATTGGACCAACAGGTCAGTAGATAGAGCCAATTTTTTTTCTATTATAGGGGCACCAACTGGTCACGCTCAGTAATTCTATAATGAGTAATATCTCATTCTGTTCAAGAGTTATAGCCATTTAAGTAAAAAGAGGGCCATGCCCTCTCCGAACGTTCAAAAGTTCAACTTTCTTTTTTGATAAGTATTAATAAAGGGACTCCAGAAGATCTTTTTGCCCTGGTCCGGTTCCAATTGGACAAACCAATTGGACTAGTTTGCAAAAGTAGGTTTTGAAGAAAAAAATTCAACATGCCAGAACATTTTTCACGGCGGATATGACAGCGGAGGTATAAATTTTGTTTGTCTTGGCCCTAGGATTCCAATCATATAAGACAATTGAGACAGTAGCAAACGGTTCAAAAGTTATGGCCCCTTCTTTTACTTTTATTTATTTATTTATTTATTTTTAGTAAAATGCGAAATGAAGCGTGTGGGCTCAAACAACCTACACTTCTACACTCATTAAAAGGTGTGTTTGTACCATGTTATTGTATTATAATCAGACCCTTGCTGGATATAGCACTAAAAGCAACATATATTAATAGTCTGCAGTGTTTGTTGCAGCAAATGATATTTAGTTTTTATATCTAGTATGATCATTAATAGCTTATATTTTATTCAATGTCATTAAAAAGTAGCTAATTTTGCCCCATCACTTCCTGCCATGCCCCTGCCTTAGTCCACTTACTCATGCACACTTAATATCAGGCATTTCAGCTTCGAAAGACAGATAAACCTGGCCAGCATACAAGTTTACCTTCGACTCAGTGCCATCGTCTTCTCTTGTTTGTCTGTCCACGATAGCAAGAACGTCCTGCAGAAAGAGATCAATGTTTACACATTCGCTACTAGTTGCTAATGATTTTAAGGAGGCGCTTACTAAATTGATCCCAGTTCTGCCTAGTAAGCTGTACCTTAATTAGCTCTGGCACGTGGTATGAGTTGAGGATGTTCCTGATTCCTCTGTAGATGTTCACATGAATGATGATGTTCTGCAAACACAAGATGCAGGCAACACTAAACACTTTCATTTACCACGGTCGATACGTCGAGATAAAAAAAAAAAAAAAACAAACAACAAAAAAAAAACAAGGTGGCGCTTAAGGTGGTAATTACGTGGCCAACACCGTTTAGAATAAGAGCAGGGCCACCATTAGTGATGAATAGAAAACACACCATTTTGCTGAGCTGATTGAGGTATTCTCTCAACACCTCCTCTTTGGCCTGCACCTCAGTCTCCGTCATTCCATCAAACAGGTTAAAGAGGAAGTAGGCCGTGGTTTCTGATATGGGACGGAAAAGATTATTAAAAGGGGTTTCCTTCGAGATTTCATCCACACCTTTACATTCTAAATTAGGGCTGGGCGATATATATCAATATAATATCGATATCGTGATAAATGATTACACGATACACTTTTCTGATATCGCTGGTATGGTGATGTATTTTTTTAAAACCATTTTTTATAATTACAAATTAAACGGTACTGAATGGATGCCGTTGATTTGACTTTTTTTGAGAGAGCTATTTATTTATTTATTTATTAGCGTAATCTTTGTCTTTGTAGGCATTAAAGAAAAGTATCGTCAAACTAAGTTTAATGGTTTCTTGTTTATTTTACAACTATTTTGCAGACAGTTTGTTAGCTAATTTATATATTGTGTATAGTAGAACCGTCGAGTATTGTGATATGATATTCTTGTCATATCGCTCAGCCCCGTTCTAAATACATGCAGGTTTATGGTGGACACAAATATAAAGCTGAATTAATATAGCAGCAAAGGCTAGAGTGTGTGTATTAATGTGTATTGCTGACAGAGGCAGCTTCGCTACAGTCTCAACTGAAGTGTGTGATAATGTTTGTTGGGCAGCTGACAGCCCCCCCCCCCACACACACACACACTGCAGCACAATGAGATGAGACAGAGAGACCATCTCCATCTCTCCCACCTGCTCACACACCAGTGCTGAGGCCTGTCCAGACACACACACAGTTTACTCAGCAGCCTGACAGCCTTTTCACACACACACACACACTTACACGAGAGTACACACACGCGCGCACACACAGAGAGAGTTCGGACTGCATCAAGCGCACACACCTAACACAAAGTGAGGCTGTCAGAATCCATAAATGAGCCTCGAGATACAGACCTCTTCTCCATTGTGCGCGCACACACACACTGACATTACGCTCAATCAAAGAGTCTGTTTCTACAGACAAAAATACTTGTTTATCAATTCAATTTCATTCATTAATTTAGGAATATTAATGAATAATTCTTTACAGTCATAGACAAAATGCATATTAGCAATGGCACAGCAGCATGTTTTCTGATCACAAACCACAGAAGAATGAGCACACTGCGTAAACCATCATATACGGTAACGCTTCGGATTTGTTTACCCACAGAAACTGTATTCTTGTTATTAACATGTTTTCCTTTTCCTTGATCTTATGTTACCCGTGATTCAGAACATTTGTCCAGAATAATTTTTAAAGCTTGTTGACAGTTAAGCTGAATGTATGCTTTATATTTAGTAAATAAGCTCAATATTTAAAGAAACAACCTAATGCCTTATAGATCACGGCCACCAAGTAGAGGTGAATTGAAATTCTACTGCCAAAAAAATTTCATGTGTGCCACCTTAAGAAAATTGCTTAAGAACCGATAGTCAAAGTGGATTTGACCAAAACATTTAGGAAATGTGCGCTTCAGTAGATTAACATTGGGCGTCTAAAAGCTGAACATTCCAATAGGCAAATATCATGAACTTTCAAATACCATTTGAATAGTAACGTTTATTTTGACAGGCATAAGGCAGATATGTGTGTGTTTGTGTGCACGCGTTAGAAACAGCAATAGTATACCTGCTCGGTCTGCGTCAGCCTGAGCAAAGCGGCTATCTTTATAAAGCAGCTCTGTGATCTGAAACAAGAAATAATCATTCAAGTCACTTATTTCTAATAAAACCCTGCTCACACATCAAACCTCAAAGCAGAGGTGGAAAAGTAGTTTTAATCAGCTGTATGCTAGATCAGAAAAAAAACAAAACAACAACTGGTGAATAACTGCAGAGAAACAGAAAGAATGAGATGAGTTTAAATGAACGCATACCTTGGCCATGCTCTCCACATCTTTCGACCTGCAGGGGGCAGCAGAGGATCACAAATGTTGGTAATAACGGAACAATGTATACTGTACACAGCTGCATGAGTGCATAGAAACAAACACGCTCAAAGTGCAGATGTAAGATGATTATTTGTATACACTTCAAATAAATGACATTCTTTTAAATAAAGGATGAATAGTAGTTTTCCATGAAAAACATACAAAACGCCAAAGTCTACTACAACCTGAACCTAATAGCAAAGATCGTTTATTCTTATTCATGTTTAGCTTCAGTTTAACAAGACTAACACTCTAACTTGCACACACACAAATTCTCTCTAACTCGCACACGCACACTAACTCTCTAACTCGCGCGCGCGTACACACAAAGCACAGTTTTATTCTCACAGATAAACACAGGGCAACAAGTTCCATTGTGTCAACTCCTATTTATGTAATTTAGGGGAAAAAACAGTGCTGATTATGCTTTAATTTGTCCAGGGGCACAAATATGGCTGCCTATAATTTCTTAAGAAGGATAATCGATATGTTGATCTAGAGAGATACATTCTAGCAAAGTGATGGATATGTGTGTGTTTACATCCACATTGTGGTTGTGTGACTATGTTCCTTCACGTACTGCATTTAGGCGTTTGAGCCATTACAGCATGACCAGGGGTATCATCCATATGCATGAAGTGAATGAAGTGTTAGTGGGTGTGTGGCCTTGGGCTGAAACACAAATGCACACGCTCTTGCACTTACCCCCTAAAGCCACTGATCAGGCTTCCTCTGAAAGAGCTAAGGGAAACAGCTGGAAACGAGGGTGAAGACACTGCAAAGACAGGAAAGAGAAACCAGTCAAGAAGTGTCCATGAGCTTCTAAACCAGCACAAGGCGTTTCCAGACAAGAGAAAATCTTCAGGACAGAAGGCTTCGCAGTTCCTGAGTAACGTGTCAAGCTACATTTTTGAGCTAAAAAACCAGACGTTGGTGTTTGTAGCTGCTATATTTTAAGTGATAACAGGAACTAACTCCTTTCACAGATGTTCCACGGCATTAAACGTAAGTATCAGCGGATAAAAAGGTAATGGTGGTATAAGAAGAAACATAAAACACTGCAGGATGTGATGTTGAAAAAAGTTAATCAACTCAATGGCCTCACATCAGCATCACATGACCCTGTCATTAATAAACCGTTTTAGCTATGTCTACATTAATCCGGATGGATCTGAATACTGCATTTTTTGTTTTAAAAAGGTTTTTGAAAAAACTGTTTTCCAAAAATCGCTCGTCCACACTGAAACGTCTGTAAAACGCTTACATCCCTACACTGTGCACGTGTGTAGGCAGTTTATTTAGAAATGCGAACTGAAGGTTGTACAAAGTGACATTAAACTTTAACAGCGCTATCAAACTGGATAGCAGGCACAACAACTGCACTACAACATCGTCCACCAGCTTGTTTGTTTTGAGTTCAATGGGTCACATGACTGTTACATGACTACAAACACATCGTTTTTGAATAGCTGTGCTTTCTCAGTCCACACATTTGCAAAACGTGTCCACTTGGGAGAGCGCTTTTGAAAAGCTCTGTTTTTCACTGCCTCGGTGTGGGCGGAAGGCCAAAACATAGACAAAAAGATGTGTTTTCAAGTTTATCTGAATAAACGTAGACGTAGTCGAAGTTAATAAACCTTTAACTCAATGAGGCCTAAGCACAGGATGAGTACAGTGTTATGCAGTCACATGATCAGACATCTATGCTGTACATACAGTAATTCCCTATAATGTCATAAATATCTCTGTGCAACAAATATAGAGATGAGGAGAAAGAAACCGAGAGTTCCAATTGGTGATAAGAGAAAAGAACATAAATAATTTAACAGCATTCGTTCTCCTTTTTCTCATCCAGATTAAGGCTCGGTGTTCCCTAGATTCTGGCAGCAGCCATTTACTAATCATTTAAAAGGCCTGATGAGGGTCTCAAGCCATGTGTGTGTGTCATACTCATGAGGGCAATTAGCCTGCAGGCAAAATGTCAGCTAGATCCTGGCGTGTGTGTGGGGGACATGCTGCGCTCATGGGGTGCAGCAAGACTGTCATCTCGGTCAAGCCGCAGACCTCGAACTGACCTCGGACATTAACGTGTCTATGTAAAGCGAGAGAGAGAGGCAGGAAGTCCTGAAGACTTTAATACTCACACAGAGAGTAGAGTTCTGCAAGTCTTCCACTCGCTGCCACTGTTCGCACTTCTGCTGCAACGAAGTCGTCAGTGTCGACCGCACAGCCAGCGTCCTGCAGCAAATACAGCCAGATATGGGAACGCATTCTCTTTCTTACATACAGCCATGGGAGAAAGAAAGTACACCCTCCTTGAATACTATGTTTTTATTTATGAGGGCCTAAATAAAAATTGTGTGATTTTTCACCAACTTTTGTAAACAAACAAATAACTTTATATTAAAAAAAAAAAAAAAAAAAAACAACCACAACACAACTGCAAGTGAAAATTTCTCTGAAATGATGTGCGAGACTCCTACAGAGAACATTTCCTTCAGGTTATTGTTACTAAAGGTAGTTCTATATGTTACAGAATTATAGGGTGTACTTATTTTTTCACCACCTGGTTTCTGAATATTGGTTTACTTTTTCTGGAATTTATTTATTTTATTTTTTTAAAATCTGTTATCACCCGAGCTTATTTGTTTGTTTATAGAAGTTGGTGAGGGGCCACACAATTGTTATTCAGGCCCTGATTATTAAAAACATAGAACTGAATTAGGGTGTACTTTCTATTTCTCAGGACTGTACATGCACAGTATTGTGGGTGATGAGTCAGAATACATTATTCCGTTTTATTTGTTTTTTTCTATACAATGAAGACATTTGGGTTCGAGATCATGAAGAGAGTATGAGACGACGGATCAGAGTTTCAGCTTTCATTTCCTTTTCCTACAAAAAGCTATCGTTTCAATATTTTTCCATCAGAATAAAGTTAATCATGAGAAAGGTACAAAAGACATTTCAGCATCTTATCAGCTACTTGTGCAACAACTGAGTTGATAAAGTATTTACACCATAATAAAGTACAACACCTACAATACTCAGACAGTTTCGCAGTGTCCTGTGACAAAAAAATAAAAACAAAACAAAAAAACTATTATTAGGGACTATGCTGTCATATTGCCCAGCCTTAATACACAATAACAATAGTAACCACATGTGTATATGCCCATTAAGGACTGGGATGAGATAGAACCCATTAAAAAGGTCACAAAAACAGGCACGTGATATTCTATCACAGATCAAGTAAAAAGTCATCTATACACAGCTAATACATGGAGCTACTTCTTGCTTGGGAAGGAAGTATTTCTGTCATGGGACAACTTGCTAATTGTCCCCAGCCTCACCTGGTATGTAATTATATTGACAAGATTATAGTCGTAAACAATACTGTAATTAAATTAACAGGATCATTAGTCAGAATTATGGCAAAAATAGCTAAAAATTTCCATACCTTCTACATATACATACACACCAAATACATATTAGATTTAATCCCAAAGTGGGCATGGCCTAAACTGAAAAGGTTTGTTTTTTGGTTGAATTAAATATGAACCCAACCACTATGCTCCCAGAGAAATGGCAGCAGTCAGCATGGACTCTGAATTGTGACTGACAGTTCCTCAAGCTCAGCTATAACCCATCCCCTCCCCTCCTTATATATATTTTTTTTAACTTCGACTAACACAGGCATTTTTGTTTCTACCAGTCAATGATTGTTTCAAACAAAACGTAGTTCATTCTATTTCCCAAAAATACAAAAATGAGTAGCCTAATTTAAACTACCTAAACCATGACCAGGCAGATACTAAAGATGAATGAATAAACTCTGTAAATGCATTTGCTTTAAAGAACGACTTTTTTGTGCATCCTACAAGCTTCATACATATATAACTGGTTACTTGTTTGTGGCAAAATAAAAAAATATATAATAATCACACACTCCCGTGACTGTTTTGTTGTGTCCCATGGGATTCCAGTCCAAATGCATAGCTCTAGTCTCCACCAGATGCCTTGTGAACCTTTCTGGCAATGTTTCTTAACCAAAAAACAAAATAAAAAACAAAAAAACCCACAACAACCCATAAGTGTATAGTACGTATCCACTTATAACACATTATCTTTTGCATTCCATGTAATGTATTCATATCCGGTTACATGCCTAACCCAGACGTGTACACATAAGCCATTACCTGAAGAGCAACACGGGCGCTGTCCACTGAGGAGAAAGTAGGCAGCACGTAGGTGGAGTAAGTGTCAACGTCAAGGTGAACGTTCAGATCTTGCATGGCCTTCAGCACCTCCAGAGTACCTGAACAAAACAAGACCAATGCAATAGCCATCAGACTCAGAGGGGCTGCAAGAACAGTATTTATGCCATGAAATGCATTTTGATCAACTTGCACATCAAAGAACAAGTTCAACTTCTTACTAAGAAACAGTGCTTAGAGTTCAAGCCCGGTCCATCACGCTACATGAGGATTGCTACCATGTACTCAGACATGTACAAGCTGACACACACTATTAATCAGGCAGCATTCTGCTTTCAGCATTCCTTCACCAAGCTCTCCAGCAGTGCCTTGTGCTCCAGGCTCAAGCAGGGCCTCATACATATGGAAGAGTGCAAACTACGCATGAGTGTGTCTGTGTGGGTGATAAGCGAGGATCCAGATATATCCATGAGAGAGGTTATAAGTGCATGAAGCACATGAACTAGCAATTCCTGCTGTTTACATTTTGCAACCTGGACTTCAGTGCTCTGTATCCTAACACCCGGGGGAAATGCATTCACCTGGCTGGTCCTCGCACTTTCTCTCTCTCGCCACACAGCTGAATAAAATATGAGAGGTGCTTTTATCTGCCATTAAACCTCACATCTGGTAAACAGAAATGAACTGGGATATCCATCCCTCCATCTGACTCCAGCCATTCATGCTCCTCCAGAGCTCGCGAGATGCTTCTCCACTTTCACGAAAAAGCCAACAGACGATCAGACACTTCTTCCTCAATGGAACCTGAGAGCCTGCCATCAATTCACTCCTGTTTTATGAAAGGAGCGCACCTGCTTTCCTTATTAATAATCCATAACCCCATTTCTCATCCATAAATGTGGCTCAAAGACCACCAAGCGAACAGGAACATGTGAATGGGGCTGAGAAAGGGAAAAAGGAGAAAAGCAGCAGTATAGCCAAGCTGCCCGAATCAGCAGATTTTCTTTTTCTTTTTTTTTTTCCCTTTGGATCTCAGGAGTGTGTACAAGTGGGCTTTTTACAGCATTAGGAGTTCAGCAAATTCTCAGATGACTCTCAGATTTCTGTTCGACAGGTTTCATGACCAAGCTGCAAATGGAGGATGTGACCAAGATAGTAAAGAGGCTCCTCCACTGGAGAATACGCAAAGAGCAGAGCTCAGCCTCTAAATATAAAACGTAGCCGTTAAATACATACAGTAGGGCTGACTCAAAAGCAGAGCAGGGAAGTAAAACATCCCTGTCGACAGAGTAACCCTAAAATGCACTGATCAACACAGTTCAGCTTAAACTTCTCATTTTAACGTCTTGCTCCGGTCTCTCTCTCTGAACTCCATCCCTGCCTACCGTCTTGCTCTCTCTCCATTCCTCGGATACTGGTCTACTCTCTCACGCAACCATGTCTTCTATGGGTGACCATTCTTTTAGTGCTGCTGCTCGCAATCTCTGGAACCCCTTGCCTCAAAACTTATCGTTTAAATCTAAACTTAAGACCCTCCTATTCACACTACATGACCATACTGCCAGCTCTCGGTAAATCCCTACATCCACTTCCTTCCATCATTTCCTGTTCTATTTGCTTTTAAAATTTTAGTTGTTTTTTTTTCCTTGTTTGTTTCCCTATGTCGTATTTTATACGTTTACTTTATATGGTTTTATGCTCATAATATTTTATTATTATAAATAATAATGAATTATTATTATTACTACTTCTACTGCAAGAGAAGGACCGTAAATCATCATTATATAAATAGCCTAATCATGGAGGGGAAAAGCTCAAAATGTATATTCCAGCAAAAGACCAGAATCTAGCTGCCACTAGCGTTTACATATTAAACGCAATGCTCGTCAACTGCCTGCTGATAAGGCGACAGTAGTATTTATCCCTTACGTCATCAATACCTAAAGCACCTGCTACAGCAGTGCTTTAATCCTTTAAATCAGTCCCTCCAGGATTGTGCGATCGCAGAAATGAACACAAAAACAAGTAAACTTGACACTATTATGAGGAGTTCAGGATTTTTTTAAATTACCGCAGATTTTCCGCAGATCGTGTGACGTCAGCACAACGTGCATTCGGCCAAAGCCCTCTTCGATTCAGGTGCGTCGAACGGGAGTACATTTTTTCATAATCGCAAATCTTGAAAAAAGCCGCAGCAATATCAAGCATATGTCCAGCGCTCGTATCATAAAAAGGTCTGAAGATTAAAAGACAACAGGAGTAAAAGTGACGGATCAGTAATGCAGACCGTGCACTTCTTTCGCCCTTGAGATGCTCTAGCATCCCATCCTCACTATTTGAGTGAAACATCAACTGAAATCACTGCTGATGGGACAAGACTGCTTCTCGTCTGGCTCGGGATTGGAACGGGCCGAGAGAGAAAATATAAGCGGATGCAGAGATAGACAGAACAGGCAGATGACAAAAGGAGGAAGAAGTTTCATGTTTCCTTCTGTCTGACAGGCGATGCAGGTTTCTAACACGGAGCTAAAAGCTGTCTGAGGGTGAAGAGGAAGGCCAGTGCATATTTCTCACACCGTGTCACGGGTAGCACGCCGCCTCCACTGATCCACAGTGACAAGCGCTGTTCGCTTGCGGCTGGCGAGATAGCACTAGCATATGCTTCCGCAAACCCGCCTGCCTAAATCCACACCTCATCAAAATGCAAACTTTTCCCTTCTCTTCTCTCTCCCTCTCATTCGTTTTTCTGGAAGGGGGGGGGAGCGGTCCGGCGCCTGCCCGCTAGTGACACCTGTGGACGTAAAGTGACGTAGTGCTTAATATTTCATGGCCGTGCACAGCGGTGCGCGTAATCCAAAGTGAATTCCCTCAGAGCGCTCACATTTACATGAGACCCAGTCACTCTGCATTCCATCATATGAGCTTTACCACCCCCCCCCCACCCACACACACACAGCTACAACCAGCAAATGAGTGTGAAACAAAGTTTGTCTTTCCTTAAATGTCCCGATAATCTGTATTCTTGAAAAAAAAATTAAAAATAAATAAATAAATATCAATAATAATAAAAAAAAATCTCATTGTCCATGTTTTAGCTTTAACATTAATACGATCTTCCTTTCGCTTCAGAAACAGATTTACACAGAACACATGGAAATAGGATTAGAAATAAGTTAAAAAGCACAGAATTTAACCCTATGGTAACGCTCTGCCCCGCGTTTAACTGCTCACACAGCCACTGGTTACACTGCAGGGGACACACACACACACACACACACACACACACCATGACATCACCTCAGGCTACCGCACCAAAATCCTCTATTCTGTCTATGACCAGTCTTTAATCTCCAACTACACTGCTCCAAGCCAAACTGTAAGATTTTCCTTCTTTTTTTAAAAAAAAAAAAACAAAAAACAACACAAAACAAAAAAAAACAACATACTATTATTCACAATTATTTCAGAAGTTTGTCGTTTGGAAATGCAGTAACTAACACTGAACATTAAGCAAGCAAACTTGTGTCAATCTGCTCAGATGAACAGCAGTCAGGACCTACCTGCTGTGTCTCTGTCTTTCTGATGCTTGGTTAAAAGGGGCCAGAAGTAGTGAGGCCTTATGGGAAGTCCTTCCTCCTTCATCTTCTTCATCACCTCTACTGCCATAGCTGCGTATGAGAGAAGCTATTAGTATTATTATTATTAGAACTTTTCTGACACACAGCATGAGGCTAGGTCTGCACAGGAAAACTAAATATGAGGCATCCTCAAAGTGCACACACAAATTTATTTATATACATTATAAATACATATATTTATGTATATAAATACATACACACACACGGTCAAAAGTTTGGAGACATTTGACTGAAATGTTTCTCATGATCTTAAAAACCTTTTGATCTGAAGGTGTATGGTTAAACGTTTGAAATCGGTGTTGTAGACAAAAATATAATTGTGCCAACATATTCATTTCTTTCAGTAGAAAACTAACTTTTTATTTACAAAAAAAAATTATTATTATTATTATTTTTTTTTTTTAAACGGATGACTTGGAGCGAAATATTCCCAAAAGCAGCCAATGAGTGTGCAGCGTAGGTGGGAACTCCTTTAATACCGTTTAAAAAGCATCTCTGGGAAATTCCTCAAGAAATCGGTTGAGAAAATGCCAAGAATACATTTCTGGAAATTCTAGGCAAAAAGGGCGTCTACATTGAAGATTGTTTTTTTTTTAATTACAACATAATTCCCATAATAATTTGTGTTATTCCAGAGTTTTGATGACTATTATTATTCAAAAATTTGTCTAAACTTTTAAGCGGTAGTGTGTATTGTATTCTATACACATACACACACCTGTGTTCTTGGACTCCAGAGCACAATACAGTGTGAACTGCAGTGGTGAAGAGTGCAGGTTGGAAGCCTTCAGTTGTGTGCAGAAATTGACCAACTTCTCAGGGCACTGTAACAAAATTACACAAATCAAATATTTTCACTGACAGATAGAACCAAGAAACTTTCTAATGAGCAGATTTTCTAAAGGCTTTACAAATGTTCATACAAGTGTGTGCAGACAGAAGCGCCAAAAACATTAAATCATTATATTCTGAAGTTACTTACTATGAACCCATTTATGAATTTGGTCAGACTGGAGTTTCGTTAAAGTCACTGTTAAATTAGCTTCATGATTAGCCTCTTACTATTATTATAACTTCCATTTACAATCACTGGCAAGAGAAATGTGAGGCTGGTCTTTTCTGATTGGAGATCCCCCCCCCCCCCATGCTACTTTATTCTGGCTGGTTTAAGTTAAGCGGGAATATCCTGGAAGTGTCATCAGGTCATTTCATGTAGAAAGCAGGATGGTTTGTTAGCTACTTGCTAACTTGCATACAGAGTTGTGAAAAAGTATTTGCCCCATCCTGATTTATTCTGGGGTTTTTTGTTTGAGATCTTCAAGCGAAATACAATATGACACTAAGGCAACCTGAATAAACGCAACACAGTTTTCTTTAATGAAGCAAAAAAATAAAAAATACATCAATTATGCAACACCTATCACCTAAGTGAAAAACTAACTGCCCAACCTTAAACTTAAAATCTGGTTGTGCCACCTTTATCAGCAATAACTGCAACCAAACACTTCCGATAACTGGAGATCGGTCTTTCACAGCACTGTGGTGGCATTTTGGCTGACTCTTCTTTGCAGAAATGCTTTATTTCAGCCACATTGCAGGGTTTTCGAGCATCAACTGCCCGTTTAAAGTTCTGCCACAGCATCTCCATTGGGTTCAAGTAAGGACTTTGACTAGGCCACTCCAAAACTTTCATTTAGCTTATTCTGAGCCATTCAGAGGTGGACTTGCTCCTATGCTGTGGATCATTGTCTTGCTGCATAATTCAGTTGCACTTGAGTTTCAAATTACGGACTGTAGAAAAGATATTCTCCTTTAGGATTTTCTGGTAAAGAGCACAATTCATCTTTCCCTCAGTTATTGCAAGTCTCCCAGGCCCTGAAGCAGCAAAGCATCCCCACACCATCACACTTCCACCACCATGCTTGACTGTAGGTATGATGATCTTTTTGTGTAATTCTGTGTTGGTTTACACCAGATGTAACGGGACCCCTGTCTTCCAAATGGTTCCACTTTTGACTCATCAGTCAACAGAACATTCTCCCAAAAGGTTTGAGGATCATCAAAGTGTGTTTTGGCAGAAATAACTGCTGTATAATGTGTTTTAAGTAGCAGACTAATACTTTAAACCATGTTGACAGAAGCTATTGACTGTAGAATGTCTAATAACATGTGGAGGTCCTCACCTTATTCATATTCACACAGTGACGGAGGAAGAAGTTGCCCATGTTTAGAGTTTCACCGTCTTGTAACTCTGTGTGTAGACCAGGGAAGGTTTTCAGCACAGTAAATGCAGTGTCTTCGAGGCCCTGCGTGGTCAGGCTCAAACACAGGTTCATTGCATCTACATGCACACACAAACACACAATTTAGAAACTGCACAACAAGAGTAACAATATCAATGCAGGACAGTCTGTTATCATATATCTATTACGATCTATACTTCAGTCATATATCTCTGATTTTTTAAATTTACAATGATTTTCAATGCTCCACAACAAAAATAATCAATCCATACAGGATTTTGTACACATTTGTATTACTTTTCTAACTGCAAGGACCATTGGGCTCTCTAATATATATTTTTTAAAAAAAAGAATACTGAAAATAACTGGAAAAAAAAATAAAATTTCAACATTTCAATTCAAAATTAATCAAATTCAATTAATTCAAATTAATTCAAATCCAAATTAAAATCGGTGTAATTAATGAACCTAAAAACGTTTAAAAATAAATAAATAAATAAAAATAAAAAAGTGTGTTTTAAAGAGAGGCGTTCGCAAAATCCTGGAGGGACTGAATAATACATTTTTAAAAAATGACAAAGAAGTCAGAAAGGTGTTCAACGTTACAGGCCAACACGACTGTACCTGGCACGTAGCCTCGCTCATGCCGCATGCACTCCACTATTTCAGGCACGTACTGCTGATGGCCAGCTTTAGCCAGACTGAACACCACCTGCATCAGGTCTCGGTCCATCAGATTGGCATCTTTGCTCTGCGCTGTGTTCAGAGTCTGTGATTCAGGAAAAACGGCAGACACGATACAACAAGAATGCAGGACCACACTTACATAAATAAATAAATAGTAAATTGCTAGCTTGATTTGTTTCTCAATGCAATTCAATTCAAGAGCAGCCTCAATTCTGCAGCATTTGCACATGAGTAGCCATTACATTACATGACCCCTCGTACTGAACAATGAGCATACATGCTGTACTACATGACCTCACACAGACACAAGTGCACACACCTGAGAAACGGCATCAGGTGGATTAAATTGTGAACGCTTTTTTAAATTAAAAAAAAAAAGAAAAAGAAAAAAAAGAGACAGACATCCTTTTGAAGTGCGAAGCAACAAATTTGTCCAAAGGAAATGTTTAATATTATGTACTGAATATTAAACTCTGAATTACTGAACTAAATGGAAGTGAGTAAGCCATGGCTGTACTTGCCCCACCCAAAACTACAAAGCTGAAAATATGCTACAAAGTGAGTTATGTGTTGCTCTCTGCTGAACAGGAAATTACGACTGATTTAAATAATTTATAATAGTATTTAGTTAAATACTAAGCATTAATATTGTTGATTCCTGATTTCCTTTAACTCTGGGAGGACACACTGAGCTCTTGGCTCCCTAATACAATTAGAGTTTTATACTAAACCACAGTGGTGATGGGTTTTTTTTTTTTAGGGATGCACCGAAATGAAAATTCTTGGCCGAAGACGAATATAATGAAAAACTTGGCCAAAGGCCGAATACGAACACGTTTTGGCGCGTTTTTTCAATTTATTTTGCCTTTTTTTTTTCACCATTGCATAAATTAAATAGTCAAAATGTGCTTTTTACTATTTTGTCTTGCTTTTCAAAGAAAAAAATCAATTACAAAAACTACAATTTCAAAATATTTATTTAACACTGAACATTTTTTTTTTCATTCCAGCAGGCATAGGCTACCGACAAGGCACAATATAACTTTAAATAAATAAATGAGTAAAATAAAAATATTTTTATGTGGTCATCTTTGAGCCCCCCTTGAATAGCCTATGTTAGGCCTATAACTCACTGCTGAAAGAATGGAACACTCTGTAGCCTACAACAAAAAAGTGCATTGACAAGAGTGCAAAAAATGGTTCTATTCGGTTATATACGGCTGATTATATTGGGGATATATACCGCTCGCGTCCCTGTACACCTCGCGGAGTATTATAGTGGATATAGTATAGTTAGATACGTTGTTAATATTATGTTCCTTGACAGATTTAGTTAGTTTAAACTATAGATTAGTTCATTTAGTCCCCGCTGGTGTTTCTGCTCCCAGTCCATAGTACTAGTTCACGTTTCTTGTTTTGTGTTTTGACCCTGTTTTCTGTGACCACGACTTTGATTCCTGCTTTGCCTCGTTTATGCCTGTTTGCCGATTGCCCGACCCTTTGCCTGTCTTGACTAAGTTTTTTGGATTACGATTTGGATTTGTCCGCCTGCCCTTAAATAAATATGTCTTTACCTCCTTCCGTACTCTACTCCCTTATGTCTCGCGACGTGACAGAATACTCCGGAATAGAAACAAAACAAACGCATGTGTCCACAGTAACCAATGTCACGGTTGTCAACATCCGAAGAGCACGTAGCTCGTGCACGTAGATCGTGCATGCGCGCCCCCTCATCTCTCCGAGCACGCTGCCGGAAGTGGAGGTCGTGAATTTCGCGCGTCTCACTCCGGTTGCTAGGCTATTTGGTTGCGTCATCAAACACGTCATTGTTCGGTCGAATTTATCCGACCTTTTCACTTATTATTTATATATATTTTATATATTTATAAAATAATTTCGGTTGACGAACATTCGGTGCATCCCTAGGTTTTTTTTTTTTCAGGACAAGATGCAGTACTACAAGATGCCCCATAGTCTGCTAGACTCATTTAATAAATATACTCATGATTTCTTACAAAATTGGTCAGAAAATTGCAACTAAGAATGGCAATCTCAAGCATAAGACAAAAAAATTTCTATTTCTTCAAGCCCTATAATGACACTCAAATTTGTATCTAAATCAGTAAATGGTGACACCAGTGTTTAATTCAAAGTCAAAATCCTCTTCTTAATTACAATACGGAATGACTAATACCTCACCTCCTTGATTTTGGTCATGTTTCCCACTTCAGCATAAGCCACGAGTAAAGCGAGGTAAGTGTCTGGGCCTGGCTCAATACCCGCCCCTCTCATGACAGACAGGATGTTCTCTGCACTCTCCATGTCTCTGTGCAAAAACAAAACAAAACAAAACAAAACAAAACAAAAAAAAAGGTAGCAGTGTTTACATTATAGACAGATGGGGAATATATAAACATATAAATGCTGGCCACCGAAAGAAGACTTACCCGGCTCGGCTGTGGCCCGTCACCAAAGAGTTGAACACTGCCTCGGTGATGGGCAAGTCTTTGCTCTTCATGAAGCCCAAAATTTTACTGCAGACAGAGAGCTCTGGTCATGACTGAGAATTCTAGTGTTTGCAGTTAGGTGACAAAGGCAAAGCAAGCAGACACTCTACAGAGCATTCATTTATACACTATATAGCCAAGAGTAAGTGGACACTTGTCCATCACACCCATATGTGCTTGCTGAACATCCCATTCCAGATTTAGTCCTCCTTTACTGTTAAAATAACCTCCACTCTTCTGGGAAGGCTTTCCACTAAATTTCACAGCCTGGCTATGGGGATTTGTGCTCATTATTCAGCCACAAGAGCATTAGTGAGGTCGGGTACTGATGTAGGGTGAGGTGGGGTTGAGGTCAGGGCTCTGTGCAGGTCACTAGAGTTCTTCCACACCAATCTTGGCAAACCATGTCTTCATGGAGCTCGTTGTGCACAGGGGCATCGTCATGTTGGAACAAGTTTGGACCTCTTAGTTACAGTGAAGGGAAATTGTAATACAGCAGCATACAGGGACGTTCTAGACAATTGTGTGCCTCCAATTCTGTGGCAACAGTCTGGAGAAGAACCACATACAGCACTGCTTAAAAGTTTGAGTTTTCTATATTTTTACATAAATATGACCTAAAAACAATCAGATTTTCACACAAATCCTAAAAGTAGAACCCAATGAAACAAATGAGATAAAAATATTATACTTGGTCATTTATTTATTGAGGAAAATGATCCAATATTACATATCTGTCAGTGGCAAAAGTATGTGAACCTTCGCTTTCAGTATCTGGTGTGACCCGCTTGTGCAGCAATAACTAAACGTTTCCGGTAACTGTTGATCAGTCGTGCACATCGGCTTGGAGGAATTTCAGCCCATTCTTCAGTACAGAACAGCTTCAACTCTGGGATGTTGGTGGGTTTCCTCACATGAACTGTTTCAGGTCTGTCTACAACATTTCTACTGGATTAAGGTCAGGACTTTGACTTGGCCATTCCAAAACATTAATTTTATTCTTCTTTAACCATTCTTTTGTAGACCGACTTGTGTGTTTAGGGTCGGTGTCTTGCTGCATGACCCACTTTCTCTTGAGATTCAGATCATGGACAGATGTTCTGCCATTTTTAATTGGTTTAATTAAGAATTCATTGTTCCATCTAGGATGGCAAATCATAGGCACAAACCATAAAACTATCACTACTATGTTTCACAGATAGGATAAGATTCTTATGCTTGAATGCAGTGTTTTCCTTTCTCCTTGCAACGCTGCCATGCACACCACTGTTCACTGTTCTCCTGATGGAGTCATGAACATTAGCCAAATGTGAGAGAGGCCTTTCTTAGAAGTTAATCTGGGTTCCTTTGTGACCTCACAGACTATTACACGTCTTGCTCTGGGAGTGATCTCTGTTGGTCAATCACTCATGCAGATGGTAACAAGGGTCTTGAATTTCTTTGATTTGTACCCGTCTGACTGACTGTGGATTGGTGGAGTCCAGACACTTCAGAGATGGTCTAGACACATGACTAATTTCACCTTCGAATTAACTACTAATCTTAAAGGTTCATATACTTTGGACACTACAGATATAGAATATTGCATAATTTTCCGCAATAAATAAATGACCAAGTATAATATTTTTGTCTCATTTGTTTAATTGGTTTCTCCTTTGTCTGCTTTCAGGACTTGTGTAAAAATGGCATAAAAATCTGAGGTCACACTTATGCAGAGATATAGAAAATTCTAAAGGGTTCACAAACTTTCGAGCACCACTGTATGGGCGCGATAGTCAGGCATCCACGTAGTTATGGCCATATAGTGTAGTTTCATTCACACACAAAAAAAAAACGACCATCCAGTGGGAGTTGCAAATCCAGTCTCACCTCGCGCCTTCAATGTCACCATTTTGACAGTACGCTGCAATCAGTCTCTGATACGTCACCTGCCACAAAAAGATTATTTTTCAGTTTAGCCAACTCTAGCTCAAAGGCTGAGATAAAAACTACTATTACTACTGCTACTACAACCACTACTAAGCATAAATGTTGAGTTAGGGGCTCAATGAAGCTGATGTTTCATACTGTACATACATCTAAATCTTAACTAAAACAGACAAGCAGCATTGTTGTCTGCAGTGTACTCTGATATTAAAATGCACAGGTAACACAAAAAGCATAAAAGGTTAGCAGGTCTGCAATAGTTTTGATCTAAATTAGGACAGGGCTCCGCTGCTTCCTAAATCCTAGAACGGAAAACTATACCTTTAATCACCTAGCATACAGTAACTCAACCTGCTGATACAGTGGGGGAAATAAGTATTGAAAGCATCAACATTTTTTTTCAGTAAATATATTTCCAATGAGGTTATTCACATGAAATTTTCCAGACATCAATATTAACTCAAGAAATCCGGAAATATAAAGAATTCCCAACATTAAAGGCCATAAATGAAGATATGTGTAATTGAGTGGAATGACACAGGAAAAAGTATTGAACACACTAAGAAAAAGCAGTTCTCCAAGGAAAGGTAAGGCAAGGAACCAGCTGAAATCCATAAGTAGTTAGAAAATAATTATACCTCCTATCTGTGCAAATTAATATCAGTTGGGTTAGTAAATTGATGGTCTATAAAAAGGCTTTTCATTAGCAAGGTGTCACACAAGAAACATCTCATGATGGGTAAAAGCAAAGAGCTCTCCCAAGACCTTCACAACCTTATTGTTGCAAAACATATTGATGGAATCGGATACAGACATATTTCAAAACTTCTGAATCCTCCAGTAAGCACCACTGGGGCCATTATCTTCAAGTGGAAGCAACATCACTGCGTCATCAACCGGCCACACATAGGAGGTCCTCACAAGATTTCCAACCAGGGAGTCAGAATAGTCAGAAAAGTAGCCCACGACCCAAGGACCACTCGGAAAGAGCTCCAGAAACACTTGGAGGCAGCAGGTACCATCATCACAGAGAAAACAATACGCAATGCACTTCACAGCTCACGCTCACCCCGCAAGACTCCATTACTGAAGAAAAGGCATGTCGAAGCTCGTTTAAAGTTTGCTACAAGTCATTTGGACAAGCCTATGAAATACTGAGAGAGTGTAGTCTGGCTGTCATACTACACACCATGTTTGGAGAAGAAATGGCACTGCACATCACCCTAAAAACACTATACCAACAGTGAAGTTTGGAGGTGGAAGCATCATGGTATGGGGCTGTTTTTCATCGCATGGTACTGGCAGACTTCCTATAACTGAAGGAACGATGAATGGAGTCCTTTACCGGGAGATTCTTGATAAGATTCTGCTGCCATCCACCAGGATGATGAATATGAGACGTTGGTGGAGCTTTCAGCAGGACAACAATCCCAAGCATACAGCAAAGGAAACTCTCAATTGGTTTCAGAGAAAAAAATCAAGGAGTTAGAATGGCCCAGTCAGTCACCTGACCTGAATCCAATTGAACAAGATTTAAAGACAATATGTTTAGAAGAATGGGCCAAAATCACACCTGAATACTGCGGCCCATTAATTTCTTCATACAGGAAGCATCTTGAAGAATGTCATTACAAACAAAGGCCTCTCCACTAAGTATTAAATAAATTTCACTTAGCGTGTTCAATACTTTTTTCCTGTGTCATTCCGCTTTATTACACATAACTTCATTTATGTACTTTAATGTTTAGATTTCTTTATGTGCGTTGATTTCTTGAGTTAATACCAAACTCTGGTGACAATTTCATGTGAATAACCTCATTGGGAATATATTTACTCAAAAAAGTGTTGAACACGTTCAATACTTATTTCCCCTGCTGTATGTTCATCTCTACTCCTCAGTGAGTTTACAAATCTAATCTGTCAAAACTTCACTCACTCTGTTGGGCTGCACATTGGCCGCTTCCATCTTGCCAAGAAAATCAGTGGGCGAGAAGTTGAACTCATTCTGCAGGTAGACTTTAAGCAGCGCGTTATAATGGCTTACATCGTACGTGGCACCTGGAAGAGAAACCGTACAAAAGAACAGCTTTTTAACTTGCAGGATATTTCTCACACACAGATCCACGTTGGGGGGGGCCAGACTCAAACTTTTCCTTCAGTTGTGATGGCTTAGGAAATCCTATCACAGTTACAGTATATAACAGACAAATATATAAAAGTAGTTAAAAGGTTATGGCATTGTAGCAAATCTGGTTACATCAAAAAAAATTAACGTCATTTTGAACATTTCAATATTCCACTGTCAGAGATGACACGTGTGCACTGATGACAGTTTGACAGCTGGTCCTATGTGAATTCCACTACGGCACAGAACTCGCACCTTGAGCAATGCAGTACATTTTACTTAACATGATTTTGCTGACTGCCTAGAGAAAATCAGAAAGGTAATAAAAAAATAAAATAAAAACCTTTGTACATCTATTTGCATGAATATATTTTCTTAAATATAACCAAACCCAGCTAACTCGATAAGTCTGGCTAATTTCCTTCGGTTTCAGTTCCACAAACAAAGCTAACTGTAAGCCTTGCAGCATTACTATGACAGCATGTGCTTTTGGGTTCTTACACATTTATTATGTCCTATATTTTCTTTGAGGTTTGTTAGTTGCCGAGGTGTTGCGTTTATTTGCAATAACATTTCTATACTTGTCGTATAATTTAATTCTAAGATGTTGTTCAGCCGGAGTGGAAAAAGCAGCTCTCTCATTGGCCGCAACATCGTTATATCTTCACTCCACCAATAGCGCTGTTTATAAATCACACGCACAAGCCTCAGTTGGCCATTTCCAGGTTTGAATTAGCAGAACCAAATTGCACCGACTACATCAACTTTGTTGATGTTACCCACTGAGCCTGTATTGACCCGTTAAATCATGAGAGGCTATTTCACACAAGCCCAGCTTTTATTAGCATGCTTGGTGAAATACCTCCCCCCGGTCCTCATTCAAGTCAACTCTGGTTCGGTTTGTTACTGGTGAAAAAACATGCTATAAAATTGATGAATGGCTCGTGTTCTGTTAAATTGCAAAAGAGTACATAAAAACAAACAACGGGCACTTTAAAATTAAAACTGTTATATTTTATGCTAATGAATTTCATAGATTTTCAGTTTAAGAGAGCCCAATGGTTCTTGAGGTCAGAAAAGTTTTTAAAAAATGTTTTATAATATAAACAACAACAACAACAACAACAACAATAATAATAATAATAATAATAATAGTGTACTGATTGTTGTCTGTCACCGGAAAAATCAAGCATTTTGGCCCACAACAATGGGGAAAAAAACCTCTAGGTCTGATTTCCTATTAGAAGATTATTAAGCCTACATCTAGACATACAGTATTTTTTATACAGACATATTTTCATAATCTGGTGGATAATTTCACTTGGTTCTAGAAATAAGACTATTTGAAGAGTGAATTTAATAAAACATGTCTAGAAACAGGTTTAATTATATTTCACGTATTTGGTTTCTTGTAATCTTTTAATCGGAATCGCTAGACTTTTTTGACTATCTATATTCAAGATATTTTAACTGGCTAAGATGCCGTTTTTTGTGCAGCGTGCTACTTTTCCAAGAACACTAACAGGGAATAAAAGCAGAATAAAGCAGAGAGCCTCTTACCCAACTCCTGTAGCTTCTCCCAGATGCGGTGGGCCAGCTGACTGCGCTCTTCAAGGGGCATCTCGGGCAGCAGTGAGCCACAGCTCCTCAGCAGCAGCAGGGCCTGATTGCTACTGGGGTATCCTAGTGAGAGAAATCAAAGACATGTTAAAAGGGTGACACCATTTTGGCTAGACCATGTTTAACTGAAAAAAAGTGTATACAGTAAGACCCCCGTATCCGCGTGGGAGAGCTTCCAAGCCTCCCAACGGATGCCTGAATCCATGGATAGTAACAAACATTAGATACCTTAAATACCCAATGATTAAATTTAATTCATAAATTAGGCACAATTAGACATTAACAATAATAACTGATAATAAAACAGAACAATTATAAAAAAAAAGTTACGCGAATGTGGTCTCTCTCTCTCTAAAATATTTACCGTACTGTACTCACCCTTCATCTTCATTCTTCTTCTACACTGGACAAAGGGATGACTAACATCCCAGGGCAGGACTTCATCACGTTACTGAGAACGGTGCCCAATTTAAAGTGCCCCTATTAAGGTGCCTAATTTTGTCTTAAAAGTGTCATCCAAAAGGTTTACATGCATCCAAGGTCAAAACACACTTGAATTTTCTCATAATTTACATTGCAGCATCACCTCTTTTTCCTCAGTGACACAAACGACCCGCTCAAGGATCCGTTCACTCTAAACCCCTCCTTTACGAGAGCCTGCTCTGCTCGGATTGGTCAGATGTCCGGGTCTGTTGTGATCGGTCTACTGCTTACAGCGTGTGTTGGAAAGGAAACGCCCACTACCATATATGCATTTCAGCTCAGTAATAAACCCTAACAGCTGTGCACTAGCTGAACACGTATACAACACTCATTAGAAAATACATACATAAATAATTCATTATATTTACAGGTTGTGATCCAGAGGCGAAACATGGTACGGCCCATTCTTTAATGAATAAGAATTTGACTTCAGCTAGATTTGAGAAGCATTTGTCAGTGAAATGAACGAAAGTCGGAGATGAACTGCTGTGGTGTCGTTTTAAAAATGAATTCTAACCACCGACATGTTACATACTCATCCATTGGGTGTCCGCGCAAAGTGGTTTTGCAGCGCAGAAAACAATGTCTTCTAGACACGAACCTAACTCTTTCAGGACACAATCTCAACTGTAGTGTCTGAGGGCGGGTCAAAGTACACGTTCACGAGCAGCCAATGAAGACCAGAGGCGTTTTTTTTTTTAAACCTATGTAGGTTAGTACAGGAAGTAAGTCTGGAATTACTGACGACTCGGTTCAGCTATTCAGAATCGGTTCCTTCTTTTGGGAGACAGTAGCTGCGTTTACATGGACAACAATAATCCACTCTTAATCCGATTAAGACCATACTTTGATTAAGAAACTACCACGTAAACAGCAATTTTTACTTACCTTAATCTAATTAAGGTCATAATCGAATTAAGCTCTAATCGAATTAAGACAGGTGGAGTACTCCTGTTTTAGTCGCATAATGGACGTGTATTACAGACATGTAAACACCTTAATCACATTATGAACGTCGTGTGGGAGTTTTCAAAGCATTTTGCGACAGGACATGATCTCTTATTTTACGGCAAACAAGAGAGCTCGGCCGCGTCCCAGACCGCATACTTGCCTACTATAGGCCTGTAGTGGGGAAAAATACATGTATCTCGGCTACTATATAGACGGTAATTACCCGGTTTGAGATGCAGCCCACGGCTTCAAGCAGTTGTCGATTAGCACGTATAGCATGACAAATAATTAACTGCACTTAAAGCTTTCGTTAAAAAAAAATAAATAAATAAAAACACCCAAAACTGTATACGGTACCATAACGAAGACGAACTGTATGTTGATACATGAAATTTGTGGCGCGGTGACGTAATGATGCGGGCTGTTAATCTAATTATGTTCTAAAACATGTAAAACAGGAACATGACTGGAGTATTCTAAAAGCGACTCATGTAAACACCTTAATCACATTATCTTAATCAGACTAAGGTTAATAATTAGATTACTGCTGTCCATGTAAACGTAGTCAATAACTCCATTTGTCGTGGGCTTTGATTTTTGAAACTTTGCAGACTTTTTACATTCACAAACAGCTCTATAACACACTACATGAAAGATAATATCTGAAAAAGCATAATGGGGCGCTTTAATTTATGAATCTTTACTGTATTTCTGGAATTTTCTAGTTAATTTTTTTCTGACTACAGTGAAGTGAACCCGCAGTAACTAAAACCGCAGATACAGGGGTTTTACTGTAATATCTAATATGTGATGTTCCATACAATGTGAGCCACAACATGTGCCACGGTTATGGCAATCCCTACAAGTACCTGTTCGACAGATGTCATGAAATATGCGCTGAATCAGTGTTTTGGTGACTCGACCGGTCCGTCTGACCGAGCTGTCTAGTTTAGCAAGAGCCCAGTCGAACTGCTGGGCCTGCTTGGTGCGTAAAGCGATACTAGGTTCATCTTTCCTCTCAACGGCTGCACTGAAACACCGCAGACCCAGAGAGGACCATGCAGACCTAAAGAAGAAGAAGACATTATTAATCACATATACACTACAGCACAGTGAAATTCTTTTCTTCGTATATCCCAGGTTGTAAGGAAAGGCTCAGAGCGCAGGGTGAAGACCGACTCAACACAGAAGGTGTTTTATTAATATCATATGCACTTATTTAGCCATTATTTAGCCTCATGCAATACATTCGATTCAGTTCAATTTTATCTGTATAGTTCTTTCAACAATAGGCAACATTGTTACAAAGCAGCTTTACATACATACATACATACATACATAAATAAATAAATAAAATCCAATTTCCATTATTACCCTACACAGGGTTGTCGGGAGCCTATCACAGGGAGCTCGGGGCACAAGGTGGGGGACACCCTGGACGGGGTGCCAACCCATCACAGGGCAGATTCGCACACAGCAGACAATTTGGCAATGCCTACAGCCTACAATGCATGCCTTCGGACTGGGGGAGGAAACTGGAGTACTCAGAGGAAACCCCCAAAGCATGGGGGGAACATGCAAACTCCACGCAAACAAGCAGGATTCGAACCCCTAAGCCCAAAGGTGGGAGGCAAACATGCTAAACACTAAGCCAGCGTGCCCCCTGGATTTGACATTATGAACTATTCTTTACCGAATGGAAGGCTTAATATAAATCATATCCAATGAGTCAGTAATGACAGGAACATGTAAGATTTGGTCCTTACAGCCACATCCTTAAACTACAGAAGCAGTCATTCAAGCACCGGTGTCGGATACTGGCCTATAACGCTAGATCTCTTTTGGGTTTAGAATCGGACATTTTCCTGTTCAAGTCACTGGTGTGTTTTATGCCATCAACGCGGGTAATGTTGACTGACTTGAAATCGATTTGTCACATCTTGTGTTAAAGCCTATTGCCATAGTACGCAACTCTGAGGTCGTGCGTAACCTGACATGCAACAGAATCAGTTCAAAAACAGCATGAACAGTCAGAGTGGCAATATCAGTATCATACTAAAAATTAAAAAATCACGTGCGTGAGACGGTGAATGAACGACCTTGACCAAATGACCTGATAAAAAAACAAAACAAAAAAAACAAACAAAAAAAAAAAAACACAGGAACAACCATCACTAACGTATCACTAACGTATTCCTTCAAGAAACACACATTGGTCTTCGAGAAAATTGTTAAAAAACAAAGTGTATATATATATATATATATATATATATATATATATATATATATTATATATTTATAGATATATAGATATATAGATAGATAGATGGATAGATGGATAGTAGGTTAGAACAGTGGTTTTCAAAGTGGGGGCCGCCAGGGGGGCCTCAACAATTTGGTGTGAAAAATGAATTCTCACTCTCAGACAACCACACACACATACACAATCAATTCCTAATGTAATGTAAAGATGTAAGATGTAATTATTAATTTTAAAAAAAAGGGGGGATATATTCAGAATTCTGTATTTTTAATGTGTTTTAAAGACATCTTGCAAAAGGGGGGCCTCAGTCAAATGTTAATGCCATTTGGGGGGCCTTGCCCTGGAAAAGATTGGGAACCCCTGAGTTAGACCTACTGTGAGGGTAGACACCATTAATTCACATCCAGGGGCGGCTGTGGTTCAGGTGGTACAGCAGGTTGTCCACTAATCGTAGGATTAGCAGGTCGATTCCTGACCCACATGACTAAGTGTCCTTGGGCAAGACACTGAACCCCAAGTTGCTCCTGATGGCAAGTTAGCACCTTGCATGGCAGCTCTGCTACCATTGGTGTGTGAGTGTGTGAATGGGTGAATGAGGACACAGTGTAAAGTGCTTTGGAAAAAAACGCTATAAGTGCCTCATACAAGTGTACATAACCTGCATGAGTTCAGGTAAGGCCCACATTAAGTTAAATCCCACATGGCTCAATAGTTGACTTATAATACACCACACAGAATGAAATAGGCCATTATACCATCTCTAACGTAGCATGCATAAATAAAACAATGCACTGAATCAAACCCTGAACTAACATGATGTATATAATGGTCAGGACTGACATGCAAGACGATTTTTTACCGTAAATCTGCCCTACACAGCATTGTCCCCCAAAAGCTCAATGACAACTGCGTGTTCCCAAACAAGCATGGCTATCCCGCATGCTAACCTACCTGCTCGCACCCGCACATCTTAACGCGATTTGTCTCGGACAAGCTTCGACTCCTCTCCCGCCGACCGCTCTACTGTATAAGCGATTAATCGGAGGTCCATGACTGTTTCTCTTTACTCGTAGCAAAGGAGAAGGTGAGAGTTTCAGCAGCCGAATAGATCTTAAGAGCGCAGCCATGTTTAACCTGCAAAAGAGTGGAAGAAGGACATCCGTACCACGTGACAGGTCATAGAGCACTGGACGAGTCCATTTGACGCAAATTATCGGGGGGGGGGTCAGCCTGCTTACGTTAGTAAGCGTTTGTGATATTGGGATCGTTGGTAAGACTCTTCATTTTTGACCAGTTAGTAGTTTGAGACGAGGGTTTCGTTGCACTTGGTGTTTATTTAACGTATCACTTTCGCTACGTTTGACATGTTTCTGTATGTGCATGTCACCCCTGACGGCGTAAAGGAAATGTATAAGTTCATTAGACATTACTTAGGCCCTGTTAGATTAGTGCGTACAATATTTTGAGATGCTGGATTTTTGATCTCCATGAGCTGTAAGCCATAATCATCAAGATTAAAACAAAAAAAAGCTTGAAATATTTCACTTTATGTGTAATGAATCTATAATATTTAAATTAAATTATGGGGGGAAAATGTACTTTTCCATGATATTCTAATTTTTGAGATACACCTGTGTGTATATGTATTATATAATGCGTTTTTCATTGGCACATTCATTCATTCACTGTTTTTGAGTGTTTATTTATTTAACAAGCACATTTGAATGAATACGTACTACCTATGCACTATGTTACTATACTACTGTTACTGTTACATCCATCCATTTTCTATACCGCTTATAATTACTATACCGCTTATCGCGGGGAACCTGGAGCCTATCCCAGGGAGCATGGGGCACAAGGCGGGGTACACCCTGGATGGGGTGCTAATCCATCACAGGGTACAATCACATACACATTCATACACCCATTCATGCACTAGGGATATTTTTGGACATGCCAGCCCCGCAGCACATGGAGAACATGCAAACAGACACAGGGCCAAGGCGGGAATTGAACCCTCAACCCTAGAGGTGTGACTGCTAACCACTAAGCCACCATGCCCCCTACTATTACTGTTAATACTCAATATTACCACCATAGTTCCTGGCTGTACAATTTCTCATTAATCAACAAACAGCACTTAGCCAAGAGTAGGGAAATAACATAGGGTTTTAGTTTACTTAAATAATCAAACACTACTGCACTCAAATAGTATGCCTAAATAGTACATCATATTATTTATTAGAGTAGTATTCTTATTATACACACACACACACACACACGATATGCCAAAGTTTGTGGACACCTGACCATCACACCCATATGTGCTTGAATATCACATTCTAGATTTTGGAGTGTGGTTGTGTGGAATTTGTTTAAGTTGGAAAATGAGTTATCACTTGGATTAGCAGCATCATCCATCATCTCTGTCTCATCACCTGAGGTAAAAGTCATTCACATGATTACAAATTTTTTTAATAAACTTTTACTGGGGAGTTTAGACGTTGTTAAACTTTGCTGCTATCTGTACAGGGTGTGTTTTGTGTTTTGATGATGTGATGGTGCAGGAGCATCATGGACAGTTTGACAGCTAATGTTTGATTACAAACTGAAATGATTAATTTTATGTCCATTTGAAAAAGGAAGTTGGTGAGCTATAGCATGTGGACATTGAAGACGGTGGACAGTTGCATACCCATCTACTACAATGCATATTGCACAACAAATTTTACAAAGGGTCACTGCGCATTCTTACTCACGCGGTGCTACTTTACCTATGACTTCACTTATGACTACTGTACATTTTTATACACACATTAACAAACTGCTCATCACACAAGTCTAGTATACAGTTTTAAGCCTGCCAACCTGTAATATATTTCATACAGTTCATCTGTACAGAAATCTTAGTCTGTAAATGACTTGGAGAGCTATTTATACGTGTATATATATTGTTTATTCCCTTTTATTTGTGGTGTATATTGTGAGTTTATTGTGCATTTTTTTAAAGTCTTGTGAACTGTAAAGTCTTAGTCCTCCCTGTAGCTCTTGTTTTGTGGCTGTTGTGACACCAAATTTCCCCTTGAGGAGCAAGAAAAATCTATCACTTACTACGTTTACATGGACATCAATAATCTAATTATTGACCTTATTCTGAATAAGACAATATTGTGATTAAGGTGTTTACATGAGTTTTACAAGTTATAGAACATCGATCAATTAACGGCACACGTCATTACGTCATTACGTTCCCTCCAGAATTTCATGTATCAACATACCATAACGTCTTTGTTATGGTACTGTATACAGTTTTGGGTGTTTCATTTGTAATTTTACAAAAGTGCAGTTAATTATTTGTCATACTATACGTGCAAGTAGACGACTGCTTGAAGCCACGGGCTGCGTCCCAAACCGCATACATACCTACAATGTAGTAGCTGTAATACATGTATTTCGCCTACTATGCAGTAGGTAAGTACGCAGTTTCGGATGCACCCGTGCTCTCTGTGCCATCAAACGGTTGTGCACTGCCGTGTGTGTACGTGTGTGTGAAAAAAATGCGGTGAAAACTCCCACACGACGTTAATAGTGTGATTAAGGTGTGTACATGTCTATAATGTGACTAAAATGTCCTAATTCAATTTGTGTTTACTTTGAGTATGACTTTAGTCGGATTAAAGTAATCAGAAATCACTGTTTACATGGTAGTGTCTTAATCAGAGTATTGTCTTAATCGGGTTAATATCAGATTATTGTTGTCCATGTTTACGTACTGTATCTATCTATCTATCTATCTATCTATTGACTATGATCAAATCGTGATATTCATTGCATGAGCAAATTACACTTAGCTTGCAAAGTTTTACACGTCTTTAAGCAGACTGACTGCATTGGTTAAACTGGCTCCTTATCCAGCATGATCTTTACAGGCGACCAAGACAAAACTAGAAAGTAAATTTAACAAAATAAAAACATTTCCATCTGTTTTAATAAAATAGATTGATGTTTTCTTAAAGTTTGATGTCAAACTATATTCTTTTATTAGTGGGAGCCGGAGTTGGGTATAACATGTTACAAAGTAACACATTACTGTAATCTAATTAGTTTTTATAATGCAGTAATGTAACACATTACATTTTAAATGAATGTAAGTTGATTAGAGTTACTGATGTCAATTAAATTGTGTTAATTGCGTTACAAATTTATTGTTAAGGAAACAATATTAAGTAAAATGCATGTTTAAAATATATCACGTTTTGCCCCAAAGATTTTTTTCTTTAGCCCCGAATAATTCTCCACTTGGAGCAGTTTGTCACTACGTAACTGAACGTCAGTAAAGTATGTGGAAATACTCGTGTCTTATTGGCTGATATGTCTCAATTCTGCCAAACGCTAGCTCACAGAGTCAGTGTGAGGAAAAATGGATATACGCTGATTTTTTTTAAACCAGTAAAGGGGTTGAAACTGAAACACTAACATCCTCTGATGCTGAGCAGGAAAACAAGGTGTGTAAATATCTATATGAGTTCCAGTTTACGTGAACGTGATATGAGCAGAGCATAAGGAAAGGTAATGTACTTTACATGGCACTGTAGCAGCTAAACCCATACAATGATAGCTTAGCCTCCCCTTGGTTAGCGACACCAAACTAGCCTAGTTAGAAAAGTTTTCTATTTTATCAGTCTGGTAGTCCTACAAACAGTGACAACACACAAGGTGAGTTTTAAGATAAATCCAACGTTTTCTGATCATTGACACACGCTAAAATCACTGAAAGAACCATGAGTTTCACTCATTTTGTGAAGGTTTGATAGGTTTTGAAAGTAACATGAAATTAAAGTAATTAGTAATCTGATTACTTTTTACATGCAGTAATCAGTAATGCCATCAGATGACAATTTTAAAGTAGTAATTAGTGATCTGTAGCGGATTGCTTTTTTTTTTAGTAACTTACCCAACAGTATTTGGAACTTCTGAATATTTTCCAGAATTCAGCCATATTGACATCCAGTGGGTTTTTCCGGGACACTTCAGGAATTCCCTACTTCTGCTTTCACTGAAGCACTGAATTTAATAAGAATTCATCAACAAAGTTTACTTGTCCCTAATTGTGAAGAACAAAACTTTAATTTGTTTTAAAGTCATGAAACAATAAACTACATTTTCTGAGATTTTTAACAGAGGTGTTTGTGTCGCACATCATAAAAGACAATGTTAGCATCTGTAAATTTTTAAATGTCTGAGAAAACTGGTTAATTTCGAAATTTTCCCAGTATTTTCTACTTCCACAGTTAGTGACGTTTCAATGTACTATAGTACTTCGATGATGTGTCGACATCTCATAATTATTCATGACACTGCATGTTCTTATCCTGTGAGAAGATGCTGTCTCGTAATTATTCATGACAGCACATGGTGCATTCCTATGACAGATGTAGTAGATGAGAGAGGCATTCATGGGTCGCAAGTGTTTGTTTCAGTGGTGTAAGAGTTTGAGTGTGTTGCACGGCTTTCCCCTGCTGCCAGGGTTAGGTTGGCTGTGGGCGGTTGGTTGGCCATCAACTACTGACGCATCGGAATTGTTTGTGTGTAGCAAGCATTTTTCTCAGGAGAGCTACAAGACAATGATGTGGTACCAAGTCCCGAGGACTTTTCCATCCCTTCAAATGAGTTTGTGTCTAATTTTTAACCATAACAATTTTACTTGCGTTTTCACCAAATTAAACCGCTTAAAGCTCCACGGGCCATCACGTTGTTGAGTGAAAAACTCATTCAGCTTCTGTGTGTACATACAGTGGGGGAAATAAGTATTGAATGTGTCAATATTTTTTTCAGTAAATATATTTCCAATGAGGTTATTCACATGAAATTTTCACCAGACATCAGTATTAACTCAAGAAATCCACATATATAAAGAAAGTTATGTGTAATAAAGTGGAATGACACAGGAAAAAAGCATTGAACACACTAAGAAAAAGCAGTTCTCCAAGGCATGGTAAGGCAAGGAACCAGCTGAAATCCATAAGTAGTTAGAAAGTAATTATACCCCCTATCTGTGCAAGTTAATATCAGCTGGGTTTGTAAATGAATGGTCTATAAAAAGGCTTTTCATTACCAAGGTGTCACACAAGAAACATCTCATGATGGGTAAAAGCAAAGTGCTCTCCCAAGACATTTGCAACCTTATTGTTGCAAAACATATTGATGGACTCGGATACAGACATATTTCAAAACTTCAGAATCCTCCAGTAATCACCACTGGGGCCGATATCCACAAGTGGAAGCAACATCACTCCGTCATCAACCAGCCACGCACAGTGTTCAATACTTTTTTCCTGTGTCATTCCACTTTATTACACATAACTTTATTTGTGGACTTTAGTGTTGTGAATTCTTTATATTTGCGGATTTCTTGAGAATACTGATGTCTGGTGAAAATTTCAGGTGAATAACCTCTTTGGAAATATATTTACTGAAAAACATGTTGATGCGTTCAATACTTATTTCCCACGCTGTAGGTACTCATGCAATATATCTTTGGAAAGCTAAGATTATTGTGATTCGATTGATACAAACTGTTTCAAGATAAAGGGAAAAATCAGACAGGTGGACAATGTATTTCCGTGGACTCACAGCCATTCACACCCAATTAAGTTGCATTGTTCAAAAAGAATGTGAGGTGGACTTGAGCTGAAAGGGGGGGTGTTTCATGATCCTTAAAGAAACATTTCTTCTTGCCTACGCCAAACCTTTTTATAGAGCTTTTTTTTCACCTGCTGGTTAATGGTAATGTGTAATGTAGAAGTGTGTCATTTTATTTAAAACTACAATAAAAAAAAAAGCTGTGGTTCAGTAATGATCCTACAAGTAGAATCATCTGACTACAAAGAGTCATAAATGAGACCAAATTTTTTCCTTTTGTTGGAAGCTGATTTGCTCTAGCTGTGGTTAAATCTGAAAAGGTCAGGCAGGTGGGGTGTTGCCAGGCCCAAACCGATGCCCACCAGGTCACTGTGTCTCGTGCTGGGCATCAGGACCAGGGGGCTCAATTATGTCTGACAAATTGCAGGCTGTACTCGTTTTCAAAGTGGGCACCAAGCACACACTCAAGCAGCACAGCATAACCCTCACAGCAGCAGCCAGCCGACAGGCGACGTGGAACAGGCACTGCCTGCCAGGCACATTTGTCTGGCTCCTACTGAGCAAGTCACTCGCTGCCCCAGACTGCCCCTTTCTGTCAGACCCCCGTCCATCACGGCCTCCTGCTGGGCTGTGAGCAGATTGATCCGAGACCAAAGCAAGGCTATTCAAGTAGCATCAGTGTGTATGAACAAGACTATCATAGTTCATAATACAAGACTGAAATATTTTAAACCAAGACCGTAAATGTCCAATATCTTGAATACTTAATATCTAAGATTCTGCACTATTTCTAGCTCCCTATTTAAATGTAAGCACATTTGTGATATTGCCCATGTTGACCAGATTTTCCTCATGTCTAATGTCTTCTATTGACGCGTGTGTTCAGACGACCCTCCGATGGATTTGATCTAAAATGGATCCTAAGGTTTTGCACAAACTTGTGGAGTCCATACCAGCTCGAGTGCACACTGTCATTAAAGAAAAAGAAGACGTAGCAAATAATAAGAAACGCTAAAACCTGCGTGAATATTTCAGACATTCTACTGTTCACTCAAGTTGTCAATAATATCATTTCTAATGAGTGTTCAATGTGTATTCAATTAGAAAGGAATGAAAAATAAATGCATTTTCCTTTTCACTGCTCTCAGAACTTTGGACCCCAATGTATGTGTGTAAAGGTAATAAAGACCTTAACTTGCCAGAGAATGTTGAATTTAATATGTGAGCTAACTATAAAATGTAGTGATAGTGTGTTTGTGCCATCTGTTCCCAGGTTATATTAGGATTTGGTGTTGTATGAGTAATATACAGTATGAATTTAACGATCAGTATGATCATTGTAAATCCTGTATCATGCTTTTCAACATGTTAACTGTGATAACAGTCAATATACAGTATGATAACTTTGAGTTGTGATGCAATCAGGCTTATCAGTATGTGGAGCTCATGACAATGTTGTTAGCAGTTCATGCCAAGTGAAATTTTTGTGTAGCTTTAGAGTCTTTTCTTCATATTTTTACAAACACATCTGAGGGGAAATGCTGATATTCCTGATAGTCTTGTTTCCAGTGTCATGGTGAAATTACACTGGCTGCGTAAACTTAAAAACAGTGTGCTAGATAGAGTTAAACTGTTCACCTCAGTTATAAGCTAGTAAATGTGGGCAATTTAAACCACTTGAACAGTGAGAGTATTGCGTCTTTTCTTCTGTCAAAAGTACACATTTTCCATTCTGCAACTTTACCCATCAGTAGTACTTGTAGTACTTGTACTAGTACTTGAACTACACCTGGGTGTGTTTTTTTTTTTTTTTTTATGGCATCATTATATACAATGGCAGCATAACATAACATAACCATATAATGCTGTTTTCATACCTGGCGTTTAAAAAAAATCTTCTGACCAATCAGGTTGCAGCTCTGGTGGGGGCAGCGCAGGAGGTGAGGGATGGGAGGTCTTTTAAAAGGGGGGTCTTTTTAACTTTTTTAAAAATACAACATTTTGAATCAAAACTATTTAATTGCCAACATTCCCAAGATAGTTCTAATATAGTCCAGGGGTGGAGCTGGATCTGATCCAACTCCTCCTATAAGCCTAACTCTAAACCTAACCTTAACCCACACTATGCTGTACAACATGATACAACACATTGAACACATTTATTCAGCCTGAAACACACTGAACTGTCTCTGCCCCTTTTAAATTTACATTTACATTTATTCATTTAGCAGACGCTTTTATCCAAAGCGACTTACAAATGAGGAAATACAAGCAAAGCAATATATCAAGCAGAGAACAATGCAAGTAGTGCTACCATACAAGATCTATAATTGAGTTCTAGAGAAGAAAAGTGCACAGAGTAGAGGTGTAAGAGCCAGAATAAGGTGTTTTTTTTTGTTTTTGTTATTTTTTAAAATAATGTAGGGTTGGCATTTTTAGGGGTTAGTTAGGTGTTCTTTAGAGGTGGGTCTTTAGCTCTTTTTTGAAGATGGTGACAGATTCTGCGGTCTGGATTGAAGTTGGAAGTTAATTCCACCACTGAGGGACAATTAGTGTGAAGGTTCTAGAAAGGGACCTTGAGCCACGCCAATTTTGGCTGGACTCTGCCCAGGTAGGAGGAGCTTGATCAGGTCTGACTCCACCAATATACTTCAATATTCCAATGTGGGCACAAAAATAAGTAAAGAAAACAACTTGACTATTTCTAGGACATTCACTGCTATGTGATGTGATGTGGCTATTCATTGTTATTGTTAAACCAATCATAATCTTTATTGCTGATCAGTTTAATCTAGAAACACTATATGGCTAAAAGTTTGTGGACACCTGACCATCACACCTATATATGGTTCTTCCCCAAGCTGTTGCCACAAAGTTGAAAGCATACAATTGTCTAGAATGTCTTTGAATGATCTTGCTTTAAGATTTCCTCATTATAACTAAGAGGCCTAAACTTGTTCCAGCGTAACGATGCCCCTGTACACAAAGTGAGGTATATGAAGACATGGTTTGTCAAGGTTGGTGTGAAAGAAATCAAATGGCCTGTACAGAGCCCTGTGACCTTAACCTCAACGAACACTTTTGGAATGAACCGGAACCCCAACTTCACACCAGGCCTGAATGAACAAATCCTCACAGACATGCTCCAAAATCTTATGGAAAGCCCAACAAATATCATTAATATTTTACCAAAGGCGCACAAAAATGATTTCACACAACATGAATAGGGTCCTATGAAACCTAATGAATTGCTAGTGAACCTCTACTAGCTAGTGAACCGGTCTGTGTGAGTGTTCTGCTCTACGGAGTAGAGAGAATCTGCACTCTGTCGGAAGTGTATGCTTTCTCGGCAGTCACGAGAGCTAAAAGCAGGGAGCTCAGGGGAGGAAACATCTCAAGGTCACTAAATTATAAAGGAGAGAAGAGAAGGTGAGCTGAGCACTGAAGCTTGTTCTTTTCCCCCCTCCTTTTTTTGCTGAATGAAATGCCATAACTTTTTCTACAGCATGAATGCATTTGTTAGCAATCTTTTATTCATCATGCTAATCTATTATTTACTGATTATATCCACTTCTCTACTTAAGATTGTCGCTGGTCTTTTTATTTCCTGCGCTCTAAATGAAAACCATGTCATACACTGTTATCATATTCATTTTTCTAATTGTCGGTAGAAAAATGTAATAATAATTCAGATGCAGCATGGCATTATATTCGAAACTGACCAACCATATTACCCGGGGACAGCTTGACCAGTACCAGTAAGCTAGCATTGAAAGCCATCTCTATATGTTCAATATCCATTCAAGACATGAAAATATTTGACAGCTATATGGATGTATTTATCCATATAGGGATTTTGTCACAAGACGACATCCAATGATAGGCCTCAAGACCAAAGAAATCTGGCAGGTTGTAGTTTGTACAGTAAAATAGTATTTTAACAAATGTTAGCTAAAACAGCTTAAACAAAATGCATCACTGTCCAATAACTTTTGCACTTCAAATACTATGATGTCAACTGCAAATAGTATCAGATAAGAAATTACAGCCTACAAAATAATGACCTGGTCAGCAGCCATGACAAACAGTTAAACGAAACCTCAGTGGTCATGCTCAGGTTGATGACGTGGCATCAGCATTTTCAAAAACAGATGTCTTTCCTGTCCACACAAAAGTTTTCAAATCTCTCCACCTTTTAAAGGTGTTTTTGAAAAGCTTTGTTTCCTATGACCCCTAATGTCTTTTTTGTGTAAACAGGAGACTTAAAAAAAAAAAAAAACAGAGCGAGAAATAAAAAAATCAAATTTTTGAAAATATCCTTATACATTTGGGCGGGCCCAAGAGGATTTGTTCATGTCTAGACATTTCAAGGAGTGTGAGAGTGTGAATGTGTTAATAGGAGCAATACTCTCCCTGGTGAAGAGAGTGTTGTTTCTCAGAGATCCCTGTGAACCAAAGTGTCACACATGTGAGGATGGAAGGCAGAACTGGTGGCAAGAAATGACACTGCAGACATAGCAAAGGCCCTAGGGCCTGATCTGACCTAACCCATAGAAATCAACACAGACAAACACACTCACTGGACCAAAGCGAGAATCACTGTCACTGCAGTCTGTGCACTAACCCACATTTAGCTTTCTCAAATGTCAGACAGAAAACTGAACAGCACATGAATGCAGATCTACTGTATATCCAGCATGAACACGTAATCACTTTGTATTTTTTTTCTTCCTCAAGACATCATTGGTGTAGACTAGACGCTACTTTTCTCTGTTGTGATGGTATCTGATGCCAGATACAATCACTTCCTGTGCTTACGAATGTGCAATAAATCTTGACATGCGTTTTGTGCATCCATGGATATATTTCTGGGGCGACCGTGCAATCAGAGATAATGATAACAATCCAGCCAACATGACAGAACTGTGACTTTCACCAAGACCCGTGTTCTTCACAGCATCATTATATTATCATTACCAGAGGCTCTCATGCTTCGGGACTTTGCCAGCTCCTCTCCAGGCCTGTCCAATCTCATTAGTCCTACAGAATGAGGAAGCTCCATGGCTGGATCTCTGCTCAGGCCTGGCCGAGCATGACAACGAAGAATAAATCATGTGCTGTAGGTCCTCTCTTATATGTAGGTCATATTCTTATATGGCTGTCTGTGAGATGTTGTGACATGCGTGCTAAGAACAATCAGTGGACTGGAGTCTACACTCAAGCATCAAGACAATCACCATATGCTTCTGTGATCAGTGAGTATGGATGAACCTCAGTCTTCCAGCCTTGATTGGGTGTGGACACAACACATAGACTTACACATTATGAACTCAGCTATGCAAGGCGCAAGCCTGTCATTCTGAGTAACACACTTATGGTATACTTAAAATGACAGGCAAAGGCAAGCTTTGCATAGCTGAGTTCATAATGTATAAGTCTATGTGTTGTGTCCGCACCCAATCGAGGCTGGAAAACTGAGGTCAATCCATACTCACTGATCCATTTAATGCTAATGTGTGTGTGTGTATATATATATATATATATATATATATATATATATATATATATATATATATATATATATACACACACACACACACACACACATATATATATATATATATATATATATATATATATATATATATATATATATATATATGTATATATAGCCCAGACACTCCACAAAGTTTTATGGAACCATATGAAATCATTTGTGCAGTTTACCAAAGGTATGTTGGACACTCAGAAAACATGTGGCCTGATGAAATCAAAATGGAACATTTTTGGCCTTAGCACAAATTGCTATGTTTGGCAGAAACCCAGCACTGCTCATCATTCAGAGAAAACCTTCCCCAGAGTGAAGAATGATGGTGGTAGTATCATGTCAAGATTTGCTCTAGAGTGACACAAATGTATGTTATGTTCTCATTTGGTGAAGCTTTTGTTGTACAGAGCAGTCTGTACATGATTTTGCAGAGTTTTTTTTGTGATTGTTGCGGCCAAAAGTGCTTGATTTTGCTGCGGCTTTTTTCAAAATTGCAGTTTTTTTGTGCTTTTTTTGCGGAAAACTAAATTGCAATTGTATGAAATTGTTTTGCACGGTCTTTTGCAGTGATGTTTGTTCGTAAATGAGACATTTTAGCTGTACTCATGTTCGACGCACGTGAATCGAAGAGGGCTTTGGCTGAATGCGCGTTGTGATGACATCACATTACGTGTCTTGGCCCAGATTTGTAGAGTTTGCTTGAGTTTGCATTAATTTCTGCGATCGCAAGAAATCCCGGAGGGACTGACAGATGTTGTTTTTATCTGTAAGGGACTTTTATGCTTCAGGCAGGTGACAGCATGCTTAGGGATTCTTGTTCGTGCAGAAGGAATTTAATTGCATTGGGAGACATTTAGTAGATATATTTTGAAGCCATTCTGTTTTACATTATGTATTAATAATTTCTTTTATTCAGCTTTCATTATCGCCTTTTGTCATTATAGCATTTATACCACCTTTTCCGTTAGCATAATGTACTGATGTACTGAGTGGAGGATGGCTAGTGGATAAGAAAGCTCAGTCAGGCATGAACATCAGGGTGTTGATTTTTAACTGACTTCACATCCTTAAATATGACAACAGGGATTTTAAAGGACTCTATACAAGAATGTTTTTTGCAGCAAGGTGTTTTAGCACCCTGTCACCATAATGAAGATGGTCTTCAACATTAATTTCTGCAAAACTAAATATATCTTTGATAATAACGAATACTAAAAACAGATCAGGCCATTTGCTGAGGAAAGCCTACTTCCTCAAGCCTGAAACCCAGCTGCAACCTTGACCTCGATTTTATGACCGTGTTCTCAGCATCATCACATTCCTCTCACACCCTGTCTCTCTCCCTCTATCACACCCACTCACCAAGAGTGCTCATGAAAGGTTCAGCACTCCTCTCCCCCCCGACCTCAACAGCCTTAAGCTACATGACATTTTCAAAATGTCCTTTTCAATTGTCTTCCGGTTTTTTTAATATATATTTTGGGGGGGGGGGGGGGGTTTAGACGAGGCCTTTGTCTCATCTTCTTCCGAATGCTGAAAACACCACACTAAGGTGAGGAGACTTCAATCTGACCTGACCTTTTCCTCGCTCCAGTGTAACCTACAGCAACATGGCCTCTGTCCCCAGTCTTTGAAAATGACAAAGTTTCCTGCTTTAAGTGTTCAGGATGAAGAGCTTACACATTTAGTCTGGACTTCTTTTTCTGAAAGTTCGGAATGTGTGAATAATAGTGAGATAGTCAATGTAAAGTGTATCATATAAAACAGAATATTTGTGAGGATTTTTAACCTCGTTTGGAAGTACATATTCATTTTTCAAAGATATACAAACTTTTTAGTGTAATAAATTTCTATTTTATGACTTCTACATTATCGAGTCAGTACAAAAACATTTTAGCTTTCCAAACATTAGTTTTCCAGCACAAAATTAAATGTTACAGAAAAATATTTGCATGTCAGTAAAGAAAGCAGCATATTATAAGCATAAGGGAGAGAAGGCTAGCCCGTCTGGTCCGATCCCACAGAAGAGCTACTGTAGAACAAATCTCTGAAAAAGTTATTGCTGGTTATGATATAAAGGTGTCAGAACACACAGTGCATCACAGCTTGCTGTTTGTGGGGCTGCGTAGCCACAGACCGGTCAGAGTGCCCATGCTGACCCCTATCCAACCCCAACAACACCTACAATGGGCATGTGAGCATAAGAACTGGACCATGGAGCAATGGAAGAATGACGCCTGGTCTGATGAATCATGTTTTCTTTTACATCATGTAGATATCCGAGTGCGTGTGCGTCATTTACCTTGTGAAGAGATGGCACAAGGATGCACTATGGGAAGAAGGCAAGCTGGTGGAGGAAGTGTGATGCTCTGGGTAATGTTCTGCTGGGAAACCTTGGGTCCTGGCATTCATGTGGATGTTACTTTGACACACATCACCTACCTAAACTTTGTTGCAGACCAAGTACACCCCTTCAGCGGTACTCCCTAATAGCAGTGGCCTCTTTCAGCAGGATAATGAACCCTGCCACACTGCAAAAATTGTTCAGGAATTACTTGAGGAAAAGGTGTTGACTTGGCCTCCAAATTCCCTAGATCTCAATCCCATCGAGCACCTGTAGGATCTGCTGGACAAACAAGTCCGATCCATGAAGGACTTAAACTTACAACTAACAGGACTTAAAGGGTTATGTTAATGTCTTAGTGGCAGATACCACATCACACCTTCAGAGGTCTGGTGGAGTCCATGCCTCGATGGGTCAGAGCTGTTCTGGTGGTACAAGGGGAACCTACACAATATTAGGCAGGTGGTTTAATGTTAAAGTAGATCGGTGCATATATATTTAGCAAAAAATGAAACGTCCTCTCACATTCAGCTGCTTTTATTTCCAGCAAATTTCTTCAAATTTGTAAATATTCGTATTAACATAAAAGATTCAACAACTGAGAGATATACTGAACAAGTTTTGCAGATATTTGAGGAACAGAAATGGAATAATGAGTCCCTGAACAAAGAGGGGGTCAATATTAAAAGTAACAGTCAGTATCTGGCATGTCCTCGAGCTGCTTTAAGTACTACAGTGCAGCCCATTCTCATGGACTGCACCAGATTTGTCAGTTCGTGCTGTGAGATGTTACTCCACTCTTCCACCAAGGCATTTGCATGTTCTCAATCACGTTTGGGGGGTACACATGGGTACATGTAATTTTCCACTGCAAGGACGATCAGCTATCCTTCCTGTCTCCCTGTAGTACAGATTTAGGCATCTTACATTACAGACATTGCAGTTTATTGCTCTGGCCACATCTGCAGTCCTCATGCCTCCCTGCAGCAGGCCTATGGCATGTTCACGCAGGTGAGTAGGAATCCTAGACATCGTTCTTCTGGTGTTTTTCAGAGTCAGTAGAAAGGTCTCTTTAGTGCCCTAACTGTGACCTAACTGCCTACCGCCTGTAAACTGTTCGTGTCTTAAGGGCTGTTCCACAGGTGCATGTGCAATAATTGTTTATGGTTCATTGAACAAGCATGAAAAACATTGTTTAAACCCTTTCCAATAAACATCTGTAAAGCTTATTTGGATTTTACAAAATTATCTCCTGAAAAAGGGACATTTCTTTTTTTTTGCTGAGTATATATGTATATAAATTTAACCTTATAACCAAGCAGCTTCACAGAAATAGGGATGTAGATTGACATCCCTAATGAACAAGCCAAATGTAACAGGGGCAAGGAAAAACTCTCTGAGACCACATTAGGAAGAAACCATGAGAGGAACCAGACTCATGGCTGACACCATGAGATGTTCTTACTGTATATATCATTTCATTATGCAGCCATAAAAGAGAAATAGCAAACAGTATTAAATGTGTTGAAAGGGTATAGGGTGCTGGGTATGATCACATACCCATAGAAGTTCTGGGATAAGCACAGGGCAGCTTTTATGATTCTTAAAAGGGTTCGAGTACACGTGATCCCCTACATGATTGGCAGCAGAGTGTAATGTCAGCTGTGTCATTTTGCATCATCAGGCAATGCTCTGAGGGGCACCACATGCCATTGCGCTCCACTGAAGACGCCACTGACAGAGCCAGTTCTTCTCGCTCCCTGGCACTTATCAGTTAGAGTCGGTCTTTCCTGAGGGAGGGAGATTACTGTCACCCTGCTGCTGCATTCCAGTGTGTCGTGAAAACATAGCCGGAGGCTTTTCAGTGGGGTATCATGGGGATGGGTTTTTTTTTTATTCTCATAGGGGGGTCTCTCAATTTTTAGCAAGAGACGGAGAGAACATAGTGGGAAATAGTAGGTGTGTATTTATGTATGACTGCTGCAAGCAAATACTCATCATCTTTAAAGTCATGTAGTCACTGCCCCAGAGTCAACCATTTCATCCCCTTTCTTTAAATAATTACCCAAATCGTCTTCACCACACACCCAGCTGTCAGCTTCCATTCTTCTCAGTCTACATACATCATCCACAGTTTACTTCCTTTCATCCGTGCAAAGATTTACTTTTGCCTTATCTTTCTGCTCCTGGCCTGAACTCACAGTGTTGACCGACAATGCCTCTCTCATCTGCCAAGGTGAGTCACTCCGTCCCTTCCTGAGCTTTCCTTGAGGAATCTCTCAAACCTCATCAGCCCTCCTCTCTTTCATTTCCTACCTTTCGCACTCATCCGTGTGTCACAGCAATCTCCTGACCCTGGAGCTGAGCATCTTAGCCATGACAGTGGACAGCTGTCTCCTAAGCCACCTGCCCTTTGGTTCTCAGTGCATCTCCAGATCTGTCTGTCCAGTTTGCCTGCAGTTTACCGTCTGTCCCTGCGCTTGTTTTCATAGCCTCTGGCTGGTTACAGAGCAGGAATTGAAACTGCATGACGTGAAGCTGTCAGTCAGGACCGGTTGGGGGTGGAGGAAGCCGTCATCTTGTTTTAGGATCATATGTTGGACATCACCTTCCCTTTTCCTTGAAGCAAATCCAGCTACATTGTTCCACACTTGTCAATATGGAGCAAATAAACAAGGAGAACTGTATTCTCATATTCTTGTGAACATGCTACTTGTGTACACACAGAGGTAGTGGTTTAGACTGCAACAGGCAGTCTACGTTCTCAAATGTATAATTCAATAGAGTGTTCTGTAACAACCTGCATCATAAGATAAAAAGACGTGATAAATCACAGTGAGACCCATGATGACATTTCCTGAAAATATTTTTTCATGCATGAGCTGAGAGCAAAGCCTCTGTATAATATAGTCTGTCGTTCCTCTCCATTCAACTCTGAGCGTACACTCTAACTTCATATTCATCTTACAGTACATTTCCTCTGCTCTTTCAGTGAGTTACATCATTTGACTCAGCTCACCAATAAGAGTCAAATCTTTCAGCTACCATAAGGCTCCAGACAAAACTTATACTAAGACTTATATTAAGACCATTGATTGTTTTTCTTTGCCTAACTATGGCTGGAATTGCTCCATGAGATTTTAATCTACCTTGTAAGTAATTTGCATTGATTTTCACAACATCTATTTTAAACCCTTCAGACCTGATTATTTTTCTAGATACTATAATTCAATATAAGCTATCATGAGCACAAAATCTGCTCTTGTAGCCCATCCACCTCAAGGTTTGATGTTTTGTGCATGCTGAAATGCTTTTCTGCTCACCACAGTTGTAAAGAGTGATTATTTAAGTTACTACTGTATATCCTAACTGGCAGCTTGAACCAATCTGGCCATTTTCCTCTGATCTCTTTTATCAACAAAGCATTTCCACCGACAGAACTGTCGCTTACTCAATGTTTTTTTTTTTCTTCACACCATTCTGTATAAACTCTAGAGACTGCTGCGTGTGGAATTCCCAGGAGATCAGCAGTTTCTGAAATACTCAAACCAGCCCATCTAGTACCAATATCCATGCCACGATCAAAGCCACAGAGATCAGACTTTTTCTTCATTCTGATGTTTGATATGAACATTACCCCAAGCTCTTGACCTGTATCTGCATGATTTTTTGCATTGCGCTGCTGCCACATAATTGGCTACTTAGATATCTGCATGAATGTGCATGTGTACAAGTGTTCCTCATAAAGTGGATGGTGAGTGTTTGACACAAGAGAATAAAGAATGGTGAATATAAAGAATTTGTATTCTTTTGTATTGGTTATGCAGAACGTGCCGGCAAATTTTCTCTTAATTTTGTACATTTTGTTGACGCAAAATCTGCAGATCAGGTGATGTACATTACAAAAGATGCAGAATCTGAAGAGGTTAAATAAGTGAAAAATCAACATGGCCTACAGTAAGCATTAATCCGTGCATTAATTTTATTGCGCCTACTGTCCTTGTGCTTCATTAAGGAGACTCATTTCTATTTATCTTGATAACTGATTGCCTTCTTGGATGATCATACACAGAACTTCCCTGCCATGTGGCCTGATACAGCTGAGACACACATAAGTAAAATACGTCTTACACCGTTTACATTTGTGCCCAAAAATCTGCATACCTCTTGCAGAATCTGCTAAATCTTAATATTGTTAACAAAATAAGAGGGATCATAAAAATCCCATGTTGTTGTTTATTTAGTGCTGTCCTGAATAAGCTATTTCACATAAAGGATGTTTACATATAGTCCACAAGACAAGATAATAGCTGAATTTATAAAAAATTACCCTGTTCAAAAGTTTCCATACCCTTGATTCTTAAGAGCCGGGGTGGGTGTAAACTTTTGAACAGGACGATCAGTGTAAATTGTTACTATTTTGTTTAAAGATCTTTTTTTCCATTTACTTCTGCCTTCCAGACGCTAAATAAGGTAGTTACACGTCTCCCAGGACACAAAATACTAACAATTTACACCGATCATCCTGTTCAAAAGTTTACATCCCCCTGGATCTTAATGTATCGTGTTGCTTTCTTGAGCATCAGTGAATGTTTGCACCTTTTGTAATAGTTCTGTATGAGTCCCTCAGTTGTCCTCAGTGTGAAAAGATGGATCTCAACATCATATAGCCACTGCTGGAAAGGGCTCAAATATGTAGAATATTCTGGAAAAGCAAAGAATGTGCAGGACCTGGAGGATTTTTCTGAAGAACAGTGGGAAGTTTAACTGCTCAAGACTAACAAGGGACTCATGAACAACAATCACAAAACATAAACACAGTCGCTGATCATCCAGGTAATGACACACAGTATTAAGAATCAAGCGTATGTGAAATTTTGAACAGGGTAATTTTTATGAATAAATATTATCTTGTCTTGTGGACTATATGTAAACATCTGTTATGTGAAATAGCTTATTCAGGACAGTACTAAATAAATGTCATGTATTGTGACGGAGCAGAGATAGGACGGATGCAAATGCAGTATGAACAGTGTTTATTTTAAAAGAGAGACAGGCAGACAAATCCAAAACGTGATCCAAAAACGTAATCCAAAACAGGCACAGGTCAGGCGATCGGCAAACAGGCATACACAGGGTTAAACATGAATCAAGGTCGTGGTCACGGAAAACAGGGTTGATAAACAAAACGAGAAACATGAACTATGACGAGGAACTGGGAGCAGATAATCCAGCGTGAACTAACTCTAAACATGGAACGTGACTATGACTACTATACGAACTAATCTAACTCTATGATAATCTTCCGTGTTGTGTGCTGGGAGGCGTGCGGTATATATGTGGACATGATCAGCGTCTAAACTGCTAGTAGCTGAGGGCAATACAGACACACGTGAAATCCCAGCCAATGACAGAACAGGGAGGAGACATGACAGAAACATAAACAAAACACGTGTCCAGATGTCACTACTGTCAACAATGGAAAAGCAGGTGCTTGCGCATTCGCGCTTAGAGCACGCTGCTTCAAGGGGGAATCATGACAGAACCCCTCCCCCCCAAAGGCACCCCTCCCAGAGTACCATGAGTCATCCCATTTCATTGGCGCCCCCGGCCCCCTGGGCTGAATGTCCTAAGCAGAGCCAGGAAACCGCACGGTATTCTTGGCGGCGCAGGGAAGCGGAGCGACGTCCCTGGCTGAACAGGGAGGCAGAGTAATGACCACAGCCGGGCAGACAGGCTGAGCGAAGTCCTCGGCGGAGCATGAAAGCGGAGCGACGTTCACAGCAGGGCAGGCGGGCTGAGCGAAGTCCTCGGCGGAGCAGGAAAGCAGAGTGACGTCCTCGGCTGAACAGGGAAACAGAGCGCTGTACTCAGCAGAGCAGGGAAGCAGGGCGACGTCCTCGTCGGAGCATGAAAGCAGAGCGACGTCCCCGGCTGAACAGGTAGGCAGAGCGACAACCACAGCCGGGCAGACAGGATGAGCGAAGTCCTCGGCGGAGCATGAAGGCAGAGTGACGTCCTCGGCAGAGCATGAAAGCGGAGCGACATCCTCGGCGGAGCATGAAGGCAGAGCGACATCCTCGGCGGAGCAGGAAAGCAGAGCGACGTCCTCGGCTGAACAGGGAAGCAGAGCACTGTACTCAGCAGAGCAGGGAACCAGGGCGATGCCCTCGTCGGAGCATGAAAGCGGAGCGACGTCCCCGGCTGAACTGGAAGGCAGAGCGATGTCCTCAGCTGAGCAGGAAGGCAGAGCGACGTCCTCGGCTGAGCAGGAAGGCAGAGCGACGTACTCAGTGGAGCCTGCAAGCTGAACTTGGCTGGTCATGTCAGCAGACTGGGATGTGAGCAGAGCTTGGTTGTCCGTGTCAACAGACACTTGTTTGTGCATGTCAGCAAACGTGGACATGAGCAGAGCTTGGTTGTCCCCGTCAGCTGACTTGGGCGTGAACATAACTTGGTTGGTTGGGTCATCAGACGGGAACATGAGCAGAGCTTGGTTGTTTGTTTCAACAGATACTTGGTTGTGCATATCAGCAGACATGGACGTGAGCAGAGCTTGGTTGTCCGTGTCAGCAGACTCGGGCGTGAGCAGAACTTGGCTGTGCGTGTCAGCAGACTCGGGCGTGAGCAGAACTTGGCTGTGCGTGTCAGCAGACTCGGGCGTGAGCAGAACTTGGTCGGCCATATCAGTAGACTTGGGCTTGAGCAGAACTTGGGTGGTCGTGTCGGTAGTCTTGGGCGTGGGCTGAACTTGGGCGACCGGGTTGGTAGACTTGGGTGTGGACTGAACCTGGGCGACCGGGTCGGTAGACTTGGGTGTGGACTGAACCTGGGCGACCAGGTCGGTAGACTTGGGCGTGGGCTGAACTTGGGCGACCAGGTCGGTAGACTTGGGCGTGGGCTGAACTTGGGCGACGGGTCGGTAGACTTGGGCGTGGGCTGAACTTGGTCGGCCGTGTTGTTAGACTTGGGCGTGAGCAGAACTTGGTCGGCCGTATCAGTAGACTTGGGTGTGACATCAGGAACTTGAGACTTGACTTGGACTTCAGAGACTGGAGACTTGACTTGGACCTCAGGGACTTGAGACTTGACTTGGATTTCAGAGACTTGAGACTTGACTTGGACTTCAGAGACTGGAGACTTGACTTGGACTTCAGAGACTGGAGACTTGACTTGGATTTCAGAGACTTGGGACTTGACTTGGATTTCAGAGACTTGGGACTTGACTTGGACTTCAGAGACTGGAGACTGGACTTGGACTTCAGAGACTGGAGACTGGACTTGGACTTGGACCTCAGGGTTAAGCTCTGGTGCTTGAGCCTCCCTGTTGACCTCTAGCTGGAGCTCGGCAGGTGAGCCCACCTCGTGGGTCTCAGGTTCGAGCTCTGAGGTCGCCAGGTTAACCTCCGGCTGGGGCTCTGATGCTGGGGCCGCCCTGTTGACCTCTAGCTGGAGCTCGGCAGGTAAGCCCACCTTGTGGGTCTCAGGTTCGAGCTCAGAGATCGCCAGGTTAACCTCATGCTGGGGCTCTGATGCTGGAGCCTCCCTGTTGACCTCTAGCTGGCGCTTGGCAGGTGAGCCCACCTTGTGGGTCTCAGGTTCGAGCTCAGAGGTCGCCAGGTTAACCTCCGGCTGGGGCTCTGCATGAGTTTGCCTGTAGTAGTGGGTAAACGGCAGGGCAGGTTTGCCTGCCAGACTTACCCCCCCGAAAAGTTGTTCTAGCTCGACCCTCGCCTCCGGACTCCTGAACCGCATCATGAACTCCCCCACAAACTGTTCTACACTGTCCAGGTTCCTACAGTGCTTATCCAGTTGGAGCTGCACCCACTGATGGGCCGGTCCAAAGAACCGGGACCACATGAATCGGAGCCATTGCTTCTCCTCTGGCTTAGGGTCTAACAGGCTGGAGAAATAGAATTGACAGTCTACCAGAAAATATTCTGGGGCACCAAAAAATCCGTCAGATGGATCAGGAAGCTCCATAAATGTCCATTGTGGGAATTGGACTGAGTCCATAGCGGGGACGGTTGGCGTCGACTTCCGGGTTCTGCGTTTTCTCCGTTCTCCTGCTGCATCCATGTTTAGGCGGAAGATTCTGTCACGTATCGTGACGGAGCGGAGATAGGACGGATGCAAATGCAGTATGAACAGTGTTTATTTTAAAAGAGAGACAGGCAGACAAATCCAAAACGTGATCCAAAAACGTAATCCAAAACAGGCACAGGTCAGGCGATCGGCAAACAGGCATACACAGGGTTAAACATGAATCAAGGTCGTGGTCACAGAAAACAGGGTTGATAAACAAAACGAGAAACATGAACTATGACGAGGAACTGGGAGCGGATAATCCAGCGTGAACTAACTCTAAACATGGAACGTGACTATGACTACTATACGAACTAATCTAACTCTATGATAATCTTCCGCGTTGTGTGCTGGGAGGCGCGCGGTATATATGTGGACATGATCAGCGTCTAAACTGCTAGCAGCTGAGGGCAATACAGACACACGTGAAATCCCAGCCAATGACAGAACAGGGAGGAGACATGACAGAAACATAAACAAAACACGTGTCCAGATGTCACTACTGTCTACAATGGAAAAGCAGGTGCTCGCGCATTCACGCTTAGAGCACGCTGCTTCAAGGGGGAATCATGACAATAAATAAACAACAACATGGGATTTTCATGATCCATCATATTAACAGTATTAAGATTAGAGCGACAAACTGTGCTGGAAACATCTTGTGCCTCTGCCCACATATCCAAGGTAAGCACACAGCGTGGTATTTCCACTCCCAGCCCCTCTACACCGTGTGTTTCTCTGTGCAGGGATCGTGCACCTAGGACTTTCCCAGCCGTGGCCTCCGTCACGCCGGCGCCAACACACCTCAGGCCTTGGGTGAACCAGCGGCGGAAGGCGCGGGCTGGACCCTCTCCACCTCCGGTGTTCGAGATTCCAACCAGGAACCGCTTCGCCCGTCTCCGTCAGACCAGACCCAATGCTGTGATCGTAGGGGACTCCATTGTGCGGAACGTCCGTGTAGCCTCATCTAAAGGTAAGGTGCGCGCACACTGTTTTTCTGGTGCTTGTGTCCTTGATGTCGCTGCGCAGGTATGCGGGATCCTGAAGAAGGACGAGCGTATTGGAGCGGTTGTGCTGCACGCGGGGACGAACGACACCAGGCTGCGGCAGACGGAGGTTCTGAAGAGGGACTTCTCCAGCCTGATCGAGATGGTACGAGGCAGATCACCCACCGCGAAGATCATCGTCTCTGGACCTCTTCCCACATACAGACGTGGAGCAGAAAAGTTCAGTAGACTTCTAGCATTAAATGATTGGTTAGTCTCTTGGTGTAATGAGCAGAATCTGGTGTTTGTCAATAACTGGAATCTGTTCTGGGAGCGTCCTAGGTTGTTTCGTCCTGATGGCCTGCACCCCAGCAGCCTTGGAGCGGAACTGCTGTCAGACAACATCTCCAAGGCGCTACACTCCAAGTGACTGCGTACCATAAGTACATCTTCCAATAATAACAACATTCAGTATAATCAATGTTCAATTAAAAATCCGGCACCGGTAATACATACTATAGAGACTGTGTCTGTTCCCCGAGCTATACAAATATATAGAAAATCTCGGAAAGTCTATCTTCGTAACCTAATTAACATAAAATTAAATCATATTGAATGCACAGCCAGCACTTTTGATCTGAGGCTAGGACTATTAAACATTAGATCTCTTGCGTCTAAGGCTCTTATTGTTAACGACATCATTACTGATCAGGAATGTAATTTAATGTGTTTAAGAGAAACTTGGATTAAACCAAACAAGTACATAGCATTAAATGAAGCCAGTCCTCCTGGATACAGTTATGTACATCAGCCTCGTTCAACTGGTAGAGGAGGAGGTGTTGGTCTCATCCATAGTAAAAATCTAGTCGTCACACAAAAACCTAAGCATAAATTTAATTATTTTGAAATTCTTTATACCAGTATAAGTTATGTAGCCACAAAAAATAAGTCAACTCCTTTAATTATTATTTACAGACCCCCAGGGCCATATACTGAATTTCTTAGTGAATTTGCAGACTTTGTCTCAAACCTGGTTGTGTCTGTAGATAAAGCATTAATCATCGGAGACTTTAATATTCATTTTGATAACCTGGAAGACCCTCTAAGATTAGCGGTTGTGTCCATCTTAGATGCAGTAGGGATTAATCAGAACGTAATCGGGCCTACTCATAATGGTGGTCACACTCTTGACCTCATACTAACATACGGACTAAGTATAGAAAATAATAATAAATAATAATAATTTTTCCGCAGTCTGAAGTTGTCTCAGACCATTATCTTATCTCGTTCATAATACGTATTGATCATAATATTTCCACCTCGCCTCGCTACTGCATAAAATGTACCTACACATCAGCTACTGCACCGAGCTTCATAAATAACCTCGCAGAAACATCAGTTAGATTTGGATCACCGTCAGATCCCATAGAACTCGATCAGGCGACTGAAAGCTTGGAGTCAACACTCCGCTACACGCTAGATAGAGTGGCTCCACTCAAAAGGAAAATAATTAGAGAAAAAAAATTAGCACCCTGGTATAACGATCAAACGAGAACCTTAAAACAGACAACTCGACAATTAGAACGTAAATGGCGTCAAACCAAACTGGTGATATTTCAAACAGCATGGAAGGAGAGCCTACTGAAATATAGGAAATCTCTTGGCGATGCTAGAAAAATCTATTTCTCCACCTTAATAGGAGACAACAAAAACAATTCTAGATTCCTTTTCAACACAGTAGCAAAATTAACTAGGAATAAAACCACTACAGAGAGAAACACTCAATCATTACATAGCAGTGAAGATTTCATGAAATTTTTCATTGATAAGGTTGAAAATATTAGACGTGAAATACAGGCCATTAAATTAAAACCGGACAGTACTGTAACAAACCCATTACATGACAATGTAGCAATATCAGATCAATGTTTAGAGTGTTTTGCTCCGCTTAGAGAGACCGAACTAGCTACATTAATCTCTTCAGCCAATTCATCAACTTGCATTCTAGATCCCGTACCTACATGTTTGTTTAAACAGATTTGTCCAGGAGTAATTGAACCACTTTTAAATATAATCAATTCTTCCCTAAGCACTGGCTATGTACCTAAATCACTTAAATTAGCAGTTATTAAACCCTTGATTAAAAAACCTGATCTTGACCCGTCTCAATTGTCCAGCTATAGACCAATATCAAATCTCCCCTTCATCTCTAAGATTTTAGAAAAGGTTGTAGCAAAGCAGTTATGCTTGTACTTAGATAGGAATAACATTCATGAAATGTATCAGTCAGGATTTAGACCTCATCATAGCACAGAGACAGCGTTAGTTAAAGTAGTAAATGACCTTCTACTGACCTATGATCAGGGTTGTGTCTCTCTGCTTGTGTTACTCGACCTTAGTGCAGCTTTTGATACTATAGATCACACTATTCTCCTTGATAGATTAGAAAATGTTGTTGGTATTAAGGGAACAGTCCTCTCCTGGCTAAGGTCTTATCTGACCAATCGTTATCAGTTCGTAGATGTAAATGGTGATTTCTCCGTGCGTACTGAGGTTACTTTTGGAGTTCCACAGGGTTCTGTTTAGGCCCACTGCTCTTTACTTTATATATGCTACCCCTAGGTCAAATTATTCGTAAACATGGAATTAGCTTCCACTGTTATGCTGATGATACACAGTTGTATGTTTCAGCGAAGCCAGAGGACAGACAGAAGCTTAATAAAGTTGAGGATTGTGTAAAGGACATTAGACGTTGGATGTTAACTAACTTCCTTCTACTTAATTCTGATAAAACAGAAATACTTTTATTAGGCCCATGTGTAGCTAGAAGTAATCTTTCTGATCACATGGTTACTCTGGATGGTCTTTCTGTTTCATCATGTACAGCAGTTAAAGACCTTGGAGTGATTATTGACTCCAGCCTATCATTTGATGCTCATGTAGATAATATTACTAGGATAGCTTTCTTTCATCTCAGAAATATTTCTAAAATAAGAAACATATTGTCACTACATGATGCGGAAATACTAGTTCATGCATTCGTCACCTCTAGATTAGATTACTGTAATGCCTTACTGTCTGGATGTTCCAGTAGGAATATAAATAAGCTCCAGTTAGTCCAGAATGCAGCTGCTAGAGTCCTAACTAGAACTAGAAGATACGACCATATCACACCGATATTATCAATACTGCATTGGCTCCCAGTAAAATCTCGCATTAACTATAAAATACTTTTATTAATCTATAAAGCACTAAACGGTCTCGCGCCACAATATCTAAGCGACCTTTTGGTTTTATATGATCCGCCACGCCTACTTAGATCAAAAGATGCAGGCTATTTGACGGTACCTCGAATAGTGAAGGCTACAGCAGGGGGAAGAGCTTTCTCTTATAGAGCCCCACAGTTATGGAACAGTCTTCCTATTAGTGTTCGGGACTCAGACACAGTCTCAGTGTTTAAGTCTAGGCTTAAAACGTATTTGTTTACTCAAGCCTACCCTGACTAGATTCTGTTCTACTACTTCGCAGTCATAATAATCTTTTTTCTCCCTCTCTCCTTTCGCCGAGCCCCACACGAATTTATGGAGATACTAGAGATCCAGATCCTTTCTGCCTCTGGATGGAGCTCAAATCTTCTCTAATTCCAGACTGCTGGGACTACGGCTGCTCCTAAGGCCATACAGACTTCATATAAATCCATAATGAACTTTTTCACACTAACTGTTGTTACCCAGATGAGGATGGGTTCCCTTCTGAGTCGGGTTCCTCTCAAGGTTTCTTCCTCTTAAAACATCTTAGGGAGTTTTTCCTTGCCACCGTCGCCACTCAGTGGCTTGCTCAGTTGGGATAAATTCACACCTTTAATATCTGTATACCATGTTGATATTTCTGTAAAGCTGCTTTGAGACAATGTCTATTGTAAAAAGCGCTATACAAATAAAATTGAATTGAATTGAATTGAATTGAAGATTTAGAAGATTCTGCAAGGGGTGTGCAAACTTTTGGGCGCAACTGTATGTTCTCACAATAATGTTCTTTTCAAAGAACCAACACCTCAGCGATCTCCTTCTATAACTGCGTTTCTGAACATTGGCCAGGATTCACATCAAAATACAAAAGCCAAAACATTTTCATGCCCAATTTGCACTTGCGTTTGTAGTTTGAAAAGTTTTTTTTTGTAATAATTTAAAGTTACATTTTTAAGAAAATGACAGCCATTTCATGTACACATTACTTAGAGCGGAAGAACAAGCACGAATACAAACCCATATGAGCATGCAAGCTATTTTACTGTCACCTGTCATGTTCACTATACAGTCCCTCCAAGTGTCTCCAGAGACAGTTGACTTCCTTGAATGAGACATCTTGGGACAGGGGGTCACTAGTGAATATCAGTCTCACACACCAGTGATCATGGCATCGATCTTTCTCATCCAGCCTCTGACCTTGGCTTCAAAAACACACACTGGCTCTCTGTTCTGTACTCCTCCTGTTTTTCCTCAGCTGGGCCTGAGTGTTAAAAGTTAAAAGTTTATGGCATTTTGTGTATATGTGTACTTGTATTTGTATTTGTTTTTGTACTTTATTAAGTATCAAGTACAGTGGTGCTTGAAAGTTTGAATTTTCTATATTTCTGCATAAATATGACCTAAAACATCATCAGATTTTCACGTAAATCCTAAAAGTAGACAAAGAGAACCCAATTAAATAAATGAGACAAAAATATTATACTTGGTCATTTATTTAGTGAGGAAAATGAGCCAATATTACATATCTGTGAGTCGCAAAAGTATGTGAACCTCTAGGATTAGATAGTTAATTTAAAGATGAAATTAGAGTCAGGTGTTCAATCAATGGGATGACAATCAGGTGTGAGTGAGAGCCCTGTTTTATTTAAAGAACAGGGATCTATCAGAGTCTGATCTTCACAACACGTCTGTGGAAGTGTATCATGGTACGAAATAAGGAGACTTCTGAGGACCTCAGAAAAAGAGTTGTTGATGCTCATCAGGCTGGAAAAGGTTATATAACTATCTCTGAAGACTTTGCACTCCACCAATCCACAGTCAGACAGATTGTGTACAAATGGAGGAAGTTCAAGACCATTGTTACCCTCCCCAGGAGTGGTCAACCAACAAAGATTACTCCAAGAGCAAAACATCTAATAGTTCATAAGGTAACAAAGGAATTAAGGGTAAATTCTAAGCAACTAAAGGCCTCTTTCACATTGGCTGATGTTAATGTTCATGAGTCCACCATCAGGAGAACACTGAACAACAATAGTGTGCATGGAGAAAACCACTGCTCTCCAAAAAGAACATTGCTGCCAATCTGCAATTTGCTAAAGATCATGTGGACAAGCCAGAATTTTATTGGAAAAATGTTTTGTAGATGGATGAGACCAGAATAGAATTTTTTTTTTTTGGTTTCAATGAGAAGTGTTATGTTTGGAGAAAATGGCATTCCAGCATAAAAACTTTATCCCATCTGTGAAACATGATGGTGGTAGTATCACAGTTTGGGCCTGTTTTGCTGCATCTGGGCCAGGACAACTTGCCGTTGTCGATGGAACAATGAATTCTGAAGTATACCAGCAAATTGAACAGGAAAATCTCGGGACATCTGTCCGTGAACTGAACCTCAAGAGAAAGTGGGTCATGTAGCAAGAGAATGACCCTAAACACACAAGTTGTTCTACCACAGAACGGTTAAAGAAGAATAAAGTTAATGTTTTGGAATGGCCAAGTCAAAGTCCTGACCTCAATCCAATAGAAATGTTGTGGAAGGACCTGAAGCAAGCAGTTCATGTGAGGAAACCCACCAACATCCCAGAGTTCAATCTGTTCTGTACTGAGGAATGGGCTAAAATTCCTCCAAGCCAATATGCAGGACTGATCAACAGTTACCGGAAACGTTTAATTGCACTTATTGTTGCACAAGGGGGTCACACCAGATACTGAAAGCGAAGGTTCACATACTTGCCACTTACAGATATGTAATATTGGATCATTTTCTTCAATAAATAAATGACCAAGTATAATATTTTTGTCTTGTTTGTGTGAAAATCTGACTATGTTTTAGGTCATATTTACACAGATATATAGAAGGACTTTCAAGCACAACTGTAGTATTTTATTTACTGCAACAAATCGAAAAATGGTTACATATTGTTGTTATTTTACTGTATACATCATGTTCATTAGTATCTCTTCTAAAAGGTAAAGTTTCAAATAAAAAATGTAAGAATGCAATGTCAAAAGCCAGATGTGAGAGCACGGAAGCAAAATTGGCCCTGCTCTCAGGGTGGTGTGGAGCATACTATCTCTCATCTGTTAATCATAGATAGCGATGATAGCCAATCATGGGCATCTGTGAGCTTATGTATGTAGAAGAGGGCAATGAAATGTCCTTAGAAATATTGTGTGTATGTTTGTGTGTGTGTGTGTGTGTGTGAGAGAGAGAGAGAGAGAGAGAGAGAGAGGCTCCTGAGAGAATGAGAAGAGATTTCTTCATCAGACACACGGCTGTCGGCTCAGGTTAGCGCTAGCCAGTGGCAAAGCTGGATGAATAAATCAAGAAGAGGTAGACTGGCCTCATGTTAAATGTAGAAGCACTAACAGATCAAACTATCAACCCAGCTCACCTAGGACTTACGTACACTTACATACACACACATTCAAACATTTTTACACATGAGTAAAGATAGACTGTTAAATAGACTGTTAAACTAGGTCAATGTCTATAACATAAAGCAAAGGTAAGGACCTCAAGACCAGTATTCATGTGTTCGTTCATTCATTCATTCATTCATTCATTCATTCCTTCCATCTTCAGTAAGCACTTTATCCTGAGACCCAGAGTCCTTCCTGAGAACACTGTCACCAATCCAACACGGAGTACCGTTTACATATTCACACTCATTTCAAGATCAATATACATGATGGAAATGGATAGTTTAGTAACATTTAAAATTATATTTCGAATTTTCAAACGAATATACTATATTTATTCCAAATCACAAACAGAAACACCCACAGACTGGAGTGTGTCTTGTGTGTTAATTGCTAGCTCAGCAGGACAGGGAACAGTTCTGCAATAATGTGGCATAGAGTGCTCCCAGCCTCAGTACCCCAGAGAGCGCCCTCCAACCTTCCTGTCAGCTACTGTTAGTTCACACAACCAATGCCACTGACGTATAACACATCTTTCCACCCTTATCCCTCCCTACACACATACACACTTCCAACACACACCTTACACAATCTTACAAGGCCCTAAGTACACACTGCAATAATGATCTGCCTTGAAATGTATTCAAACAAACTGGTGAACATGTGACTTGTCATAGTTAAAGACTGGGGTTTAGAAGGAGGTTGAGAAATGAAATGCTTTATTAACACACCCACAGAAAACTCATTTGGATTCACGGAATGTACACAAATAGCGATCGAAACAAAACTTTGCTTTATTTGTGTATTGCAGGCTTCTAAAATATCAGTATTGTGAAGGCAAATACAATATACACAACTTTATCATATCTTGAATATCACGTTTTCAATGTATTCCAAAGTTGTATTTTCAGATTAGCCAAGGCTTTATTTAGGAAAAATTGCATTCAATTAACAGTTCTCTTGATGCTGCAAGTCACAACATAGAGTCAATCATAAAATGATAAACTGGAATATCATTTTCAGTTGAGTAAAAGCCATGTGATGTTGCATAATTGCATGTTTAAATGACATTTTTAAACTGAGTCTATCAGTAACAGCAGTAGCATGCACAAGCAGACACACCACACACACTCAAGGCTTTCTCTCGCTCTCTTTCTCTCTCTCTCTCTCTGACCCATTTATTTACTATGGAAATTATGTTTATAATGATTTTTTAAATTTATATTCAGTGATTCACAAGTGTTAGAGATATAAGAAATAAGTTTATATATATATATATATATATATATATATATATATTTTTATATATATATATATATATATATATATATATATATATATGTGTGTGTGTGTGTGTGTGTGTGTGTGTGTGTGTGTTAAGTGTTATGGTCTGTTGAGACCATGGAAGAACTTTTTGCACATAATTCTAAAAGATATGTTTGGCACAAAGACAAGACAACTTATCACCCAAACAACATCATACCCATGACGAAGCATGGTGGTGGCAGCATCATGCTATAGGGCTGCTTCTCTTCAGCTGGGACTGGGGCTTTCTTATCTGTATATAAATGAGGCGTTACTAGCTTATTTGTATATAAACGAGGCGTTACTAGCTTATCTGTATATAAACGACGCGTTACTCGCTCATCTGTATATAAACGAGGCGTTACTCGCTCATCTGTATATAAACGAGGCGTTACTCGCTAATCTGTATATAAACGATGCGTTACTTGCTCATCTGTATATAAACGACGCGTTACTCGCTCATCTGTATATAAACGAGGCGTTACTCGCTCATCTGTATATAAACGAGGCGTTACTTGCTCATCTGTATATAAACGAGGCGTTACTTGCTTATCTGTATATAAACAAGGCATTACACATCTGTACATACATTGAGGTGTTCATAGTGTACATATTACCATTATTATTATTTTTTTTACTACTATTATTCTTATTTTTCTATTCCTATTATATATGTTTTTAGACATTTTTTCTATCATATTCCTATTTAATGTGTATTCTTTCTGATCTGTATTTGTGTGTGTGTGTGTGTGTGTGTGTGTGTGTGTGTGTGTGTGTGTGTGTGTGTGTGTAGTTGAGCTGTTGTAATGAGGGAATTTCCCCAGTCTTGGATCAATAAAGTTTTATCTTATCTTATATTATATTTAGTCAAGATGGATAGCTCTAAATACTAGTCTGTTTTCTTTTCCCGCCTAAAACATTTCTCTTTGTTTTTCACTTGAATGTTGTTGGATGCAATATCACATTACAGGTGGAAAAAAAGAGATCTGAAATAACTGCTCTTTGTGATCCATCACAAAAACCTGCCATTTTAACAGGGGTGTGCAGACTTAGATATACTGTAAATACCAAAGCAATAGAATGAATAAACAATAAGAAGTCTTAGAGTGACTTGAAAAATGAGTCAATATCTGTAGCTGTCATGCTGGTGCTCGCTTGTGTTCAAGGCAGATAAACAAATCCTGCTTGTTTTCTCATGGAAATCAATCGGCATCAAATGTCCAGGAAAGTCAGAGGTGGCATGGTGTATGCTCAGGGGAATGACAGCATGGCTCTCTTAAATGATTTCTTCCAGCTGAACTCCCGCTAAGAGGACGTCTGAAGCTCAAGACACAGGGGCTATGTTCTTCATCATTAGGCAATAACGTTCAGATTTTTTCAGTCACCCTCAAAAGGTCATAGCAGAAAACTTTCTGTGGTTTCTATGGATTTTACATTAAGGCTAATATATTATACCTAGACCAAGAGCTAAAGTAAAGTAACAAGCTAAAACTTGTTTAAATGAGCTTCTTTCAGCTCAGAATAATCACCACAAATATTGGAATATTTCTTTCCTCATATATTTATATTTTTAGAAAAAGATATTTATCTAGATTAAACATATTAAAAGTTAATAAATGTGATATTACTATGGTTTTAGCTTCCCTTCTTTTGGCTCCAGTTCATTTTAGGATGTAGTATAACCCTAATCCTAACCCTAACCCAGTTTTATTGTTCATCGTATGTCTTTAAAGCCCTAAATGGACTGGCCCCTCTTACACTGCACACATACTTTATACGCATACTGTTTCTAGACTCTTAGGTTTCTCCTCACAGTTATTGCTGCAAAACATTTTGGAGCCAGGGACTTCTACAACTCTAAAGGAAATTCCACAGACCCCCTCCATACTTAATTTAACTATTCAAGTATTCAAACATTAGTCACGTTATTTATTGGTGCCATAGAGCTTGTTTTTTTGTTTTGTTAATTTATTAACGTATTCATGATCCATTGACAGAACACATTTTCATTAAAATGTCAGTTGATTTAAGTCGACATTTCGTTCTACTTGTTTTTGAGTTATTGAGGTTAAGATTAAACACATTCAATTCAACGGACCTATCAAACTGGCTAATAATTATAAGATCTCAATAATACATGTAATAACGAAGATCAATTTTCACCACTGTAGCATGATTCTATTTTTTTTTTTATTATTCTTCACTGACCTCACTTTTGAGAACCATGGGTTTAGGGGACTTGTTCAAGAGGAACAGGCCCTAGAAATGATCTCCAAATATGGCAATCATTAGCCACTAGGTGGTGCTGCTGTGATTCAAAAACACATCTCATGGTCTGTTCCTGGACTAGGGTCAGCTTTCCTGTCCGTATAATTATATAATCTGAAGGAAGTTCTAAATGCCGGATTTTTATTGCTCTATCTGTCTTTTATTTCTTGTTAGTTTTATCTTTTCACCTCCATAGCTTTCCATGTACATACAAGCAGGTGTTAGTAATAATAGATATTTAACAGGCATACCATCTGGCAAACTGTCATTGGCCCAGTATATATTTTGGGTGGCTATGTTGGACCTCCTATAGAACATTGTACCAATATTATTCTGAACAATAAGATAATATCTAATGATGTTCTTTCATGTAATAAGGTGAATCTAAAAGCTTTTGTTGGTCTTGGTGGCCCAATGTTTGCCCTTTGGACAAGATGACATTGGAATGCCTGGGATAAGTTATCATGAATGTTTCTAGCTAGTTACCTAGAAAATGTTAGCAATGAAAACAACTTATAGTTTATTACACATTATGGAGGTTTATGTAGCTTAGGTCACCTATGTTTTGTTGTGTGTATGTGTGTGTGTGTGTGTGTGTGTGTGTGTGTGTGTTTTTAGTTTAATACCACTACTAAAACATGCTAGTTATCAAGAACATTTTTAGCTGACGCTAACTAGTGAAGTGATCAATAGGGTTCATGGTTTATATGACTTATATAAAAGTAGCTTTCTGAGCACTTTTCTAGTTTTACATCACTGATATAAAATGAACACACACACAAAAAGCGCTTATGAATGAGCACAAAGAAGCAAACAACACAAAAGACTGCCACTAACCAGGGTATTTACGTAATTACTAAAAAGTAAGTTCTACACATTGGATATTTGAATCAATGAATTTGGTTAGATTTTGGCTCAAAAATGAACAATTTTGCACTTTAATGCATTTTAATGTTGAGACATCAAATTTTTTACTGCACCATTATAAATAAGTATAAAGATAATTAAGTTTAAAATACAATTTTAAAAAAAGTATATTAAATCAGTCATTACTGTCGTTAATATGTTGTCCCTGGGTCTCCATTTCAATCCTGAACATGGGTCTTTGTGGAGCTTCCCATGTTCCCTGTGTAGAGAGCTCTACCTTCCACCTCTCAAAACCATCCCAGTAGATGGATTGGCTATGTTCAATAGTAGTGAATGAGTGTGTGAATGTGTGTGGGTATGTTGTCCCCACCTCACGCACAGCGTTCCCAGGATCCATCATGACTATGACAAGGATAAAGCGATTACTGAAGATGAATGAATGAATGAGTATATTAAATGATTACATAGTGTTAGGAGCGGGATAATTATTTTTCTAAAATATTTTAGGATATAGTTATTTATACACTGTTGGCTTAACATAATGGTTAAGCTGGCGATCAGATTTTGGTTTAAAATCTCAGGGCTGTCAGAGAGCCAATGATCGGATCAGCTGTATGTTTGCATTGTATACGATATTAGCTGTAATTCCTTTGGATGAAAACATCTGGCAAATTAATAAATGTAAATGTATATATTACATACACACCATGAATACTGGGATAATCTTGAAGATGATTTTGTGGACTCATTCCCCTTTAACTTACTGTACATAGCACTTACATTACCCAGCCATGCTAGCTTACTCATAGAAAATTTAATAGAGTTGCCTTATGATATTGGCTATGTTAATATAAATCATCTACCATATTAAATTGGTTAACTATTTGGTCCTTATTGTCACGCTCTCGCCGGCAGATGGCACTGTGGCGTCGACATGCACGGGCGGCGGTAGATAGCGCGCGTGCACGAGACTGAACTGTTGCATATGGACACGTGCCTTTGTTTTGGTTTTGGTCCTCCTTCTGTTTAAGCATTGGTTGATGTTCGAGGGTGTGTCTTTATTTGCCCCAGCTGTCTGTGTTCCAGTTTGATTATGTTTGCTATTTAAAGCCCTCATGTTACTTTGTACTTTGTGCAGTATTATTCGTATAACTGAATGTAATGGTGAATGCGTTACGCATACTAGGCGGTCTTGTTTTCGTGTCCTGCTCTCGTTCCATGCCTCGACTTTAGTTTATGTTTAACCTCGATGATCCTGTCCAGCATAGACCGCATTTTCTGTGTTTTGACTGCTGTTTGAAAATAAAGACGCTGATCTGCACTTGCTTCTGCTTCCAGACCCGTTTCGTAACACTTATAGAAAAATGTTCGGATTTACTCTCATGCAACCTTAAATTAAAGTGTAATTGTAGTATTAAATCACTTTAAGAAGAAGGCTTTATTTGTCACATATACATTACAATAAGGTGAAATTATTTTCTTGCATATCCTATCTTGTTAGGAAGTAGGGGTGAGGGCGCAGGGTCAGCCACGGTAAGGTGCCCCTGGAGAAGATAGGGTTAAATGTCTTGCTCAGGGGCCCAACAGTAGGTTTAACAGAATACAAATTAAACCTGTTCTTGCAGTAATTAAGACAACTATGGAATATTTTTTTTAAGGGGGGAAAATGTAACCGTGTTATGTGGCAACAATGTTTAAATGGGTTGCATAAAGTGTCCAGTGTTTGCACTTTTTTCAGACAACGATAGAGCCTTTGTTTTATCATTCCTGAAGTATACTAGGGGTGGAATAGTGGTGTGGTGCTTAGCATTGCTGCTCCACAGCTCCAGGATCCCAGGTTTGATCCTGGGTTCACATTAGTGATCCAGGGTGTGTGATGTTTCTGTTCATGTTCTCTCTGTGTCTGTGTGGGTTTCCTCCAGGTTGTCTGATTTCACTAGGTGGACAGGATGTCTGAATGTTTGAGCTGTGATGGACTGGCATCTCATCCAGGGTGTGTTCATGCCTCACACCCAATCTTCCTGGGATAGACTCTGGATCCACTGTGACTTTGATCAGTGGTTACTAAAAGTGAGTGACGTATGCAATATTGCTTGATTCAACTAATACGTACTTATAGTTTTATTATAGATGCATACACTAAGACTAGACATCACACCTGTGCATGTCCACACACACACACACACACACACAAAAGCTCTTGTTAGAATATTACTTTCAGACAAAAATGCTTTCTGGAAGCTTATCACTTTCATTTCATACTTTCTAAGTTTGAAACTTGACTCTGCTTGACGCTGAGAGTTGACGCTGCAGTGGTGCAGGAGGATTTCATTTCATATCTTCATAACTGTCGAGGATATTTCACCGTTGATCAGTTTTTAGATATTCACAGCAATGTAAAACAGATCAGTACTATGAGATTTGTTTACTGTGATGTTCATAGTAAGCAGATACTGCTCATTAAAGCAATAACTTGTTTAAACTAAGGAGTTTTGGTAAGACTCCAGCAGTTTCTGTCCCTAATCTCACGTGTTGTTTATTCTTGTTAATGTTATCACTAATTACTTTTGTATTGATCCTTATATACGACTTAAAACTCTGACATGTCTGACTCAGGTTAAAACACGGAAACCTAACAAATGTTGACTAGAAAATAATGGAGTTTTTTAATTCACGTCAAATCACAGTGTGGCACAGAAAGACTAGTTTTGTTTTTTTTAATGCACATTACTGTTCCATTTTTTTTAACATGAATTGTTAGTTTTCAGATGAGTTCAGACTACAGGTCCTTTCCTAACTAGTAAGTTTTTAATTTTTTTTTATTTGACATTATTTGCACTTCATCACATCTTCCCTATGTTTCAATATAACAACCAAAGTTGACTCTAACACAGTGCCAGCCCTGTCACACTTTCTAGAATAGTTCTCTTGAAGAGCTACTGGCCTTAAGTTCAGCTCTCCCCATTCGTTTCTGAATAAGACAATCCTAGTGTTCACACACTCCTCCATAGTCTCCATGGTGATGAAAGGGCCCTCTGCAGTCTCCATAGCAATGCTTCAGCAGCACTCATTAAGCAGAGCACAGGCTTTTTAGCTCTGTGACGGGTTACACCAAGAACTGGACTACAGATAGTGGTGCTGCAAATCAGCACACATCTCCAGCCCTTACCATGTCCAGAGAGAGAGAGAGACAGAGACAAAGAGAGAAATTGACCAGAATAAGTATCAAAGTCTAATAGATACCTTAGAGAAGAAAATATAGATTAATTAATATTACCACCATGATGATGCCATATTTAGATGGTGGACCATTCTCAGCCCAGGAGTGACACTGACCTCATAGTGGCAACGTGGTGGGCATTGCAATAGCAGCGGCATGGCTGAATGGAAAAGCCCTGATGCTATATAAACATGGAATTGTTTTCTCGCTCTGTCCAAAGAAACGACATTCTAGCATTGGGGAGCTCCAAGTTCAAATCCCTTCTTCAAACAGGGCTGCAAGTTCAAACAGCAGAGCAACACCCACCTCAGCGGAGACGACATATATGGGTCTAGAGAACATTTACTTGTATGATCACAAAGTTGTGCCAAGATATGAATCATCAAAATTTTTTGTTTTGTTTGTTTTCTCAGAAGTGATGAACTATTTTTTCTGTGTTATTTTCCCCCCAGATATAGTGTCACATCAGTGTCTATAACACAAAGAACAGAATGCTCTAGCTCAGGGGTGTCCAATCTTATCCGCAAAGGGCCGGCGTGGGTGCAGGTTTTCATTCCAATCAAGCAGGAGCCACACCTGATTCCACCTGTTTAATCAGTTGATCTTGGCTTTCAATAGACTCAGGTTTGACTTCTGCTTGGTTGGAATGAAAACCCGCATCCACACCAGCCCTTTCTGGATAAGAGTGGCCACCCTTGTTCTAGCTGTTCTTTAGCACTACCTGACCACACAACTACTGTTGGCTTGATTATTTTGGTCAGTTCTTAACACTGCTCTCCACCTGATACAGCTATACCTGTGCAATACTCACTGACCTGCTAGTACCACACCAGTGTCACTACTGCTGCCCAGAGAATGATCCACCACTCAGTTAATATCAGGTCACATGTGGACAACAGTCAGCATTTGTGAATCTACAAAATGTGTACCTGTGTGGTAGGAGTACATAATAAATGAGACAATGATTGGTGCAATATTCTAGCCTATGTATACTTAATAAAGTGTCTAATAAATCTGTTCTCTAATTAGCTGCATGCACTCGTCATGCTGTTGCCTGATCAAAATACACTTTTATTGTCGTGATTCCTCCTGATGCTCTACTTCTGTTTGGAGATTTCTGCAGTTGTGACTGACATTCTGCTGCTGTGCATGGCCCCACGTGGAGACCCTAAAATTCGGCACTTTCTAAAATCAGTTTATGCCCTGGAGTCACCATTGCTTCAGTGGACAATCACATCTGGATACTGTAGACTTGTACCAAGTGCCTGCTGCTGCATTCATAAAGAATGTCCTGTGTTTATCCAGTACTCGTTGTTCACACTATGCTCATACTGTACATCCTTTCAACACACTTAGTAGTCTTATTACTGACTGCAAAGGATACAGTTGTAAAAGAGTATTAATTTGTAATTCCACTATCTGGTGTCACCAAGATGAGGATGGGTTCTTTTTTGAGTTTGTTCATTCTCATCTCAAGGTGTCTTGCTCACATCATCTCAGGGAGTTTTTCCTCACTGCTATTGCCGCTGACTTGCTCATTAGGGATCTAAAGCTACATCCAGATTTCTGCAAGGGTGATTTGAGATTATATATATGTCTGTTAACCAAGCACTAAACAAATGAAATTAACTGAAATTAAATTGAATTGAAGAGCGTCAAAGTTGTGCAGTGGATAGTGTTGCTGCATCACAGCTTCAGGGTCCATGGTTACTATGCATGTGGAGTTTCATGTTTCCTCTGGCTTTTCTGGTTTCTTCCCACCTCCCAAAAAGATGCCAGTAGGTGGCTTAGCTACACTAAATTACCCCTAGGTGTGAATGAGGATGTATTCCTGCCTTCTGGCCGGTGATCTGCTCTGGATCTCCTATGACCCTATTCAGAATAAAGCAGTTATAATGAAGCCTTTATTTGTCACATATACATCCATCCATCCATCTTCAATACTTCTATATGCTCCATCCCAGGGAGCATAGGCGCACAAGACGGGGTACACCCTGGACAGGGTGCCAATCCATCGCAGGGCACAATCACATACACATTCACACACCCATTCATACACTATGGACACTTTGGACATGCCAGTCAGCCTACCATGCATGTCTTTGGACTGGGGGAGGAACCGGAGTACCCGGAGGAAACCCCCACAGCACGGGGAGAATATGAAAACTCCGCACACACAGGGTAGCGGTGGGACTTGAACCCCTGACACTGGCGGTGTGAGGCGAACATGCTAACTCCTAAGCTTGTTATGAAGTTGGGGTCAGAGCAGAGAGGGTTAAGGGCTTTACTCAAAGGGCCCAACAGCAGCAGCTTGGTGGTGCCCAAACTTCTGATCAGTTACCCAGAGACTTTAACCACAGAGTAAGTGTTGCTACAACACAGTTTCAGCATCCTTGGTTTGATCTTGTGTGGAGTTTCTCTGAATCCACGTGTGTGTCCACATGAGTTTCCTACAGGTTCTCTGGTTTCCACCCACCATGACCCTGACTAACATAAAGCAGTTACTGAAGATGAATGAAAGTGGTCTCTGGGCCTGTACTAGACTAATGAAACTCAAAAAAAGAAAAGTCAGACCAAATCAATGTAATTTTTCATTACATAAGAGAGAACTTTCTCGACCAGCACGTACAGTACAACGAGGCTTCATGCAGAGGTTGGCCAATGGCGGAGAAGTGACAGGCAGAAGCCACGCCCCTCGCGCAGTTCAGCGCAGACTGCTGGCCGTCAGCGATGCTGAGGACGTCATCTGCCTAGAACATGTAGCCTGGTTATCGCCAACACCGCTCGAGTGTCCGTGTTTTGGAACAACATTTAGCTTTACTTATGACTGACACTGCACACAAGTGTCGGTTGGTGTCAAATATGTACGCAAAACCTTATCACGGGAGCTGTAGTTTGTTCAGGGAGCAGTTAAAAGTTACCGTGTGAAAACAGCCGCATTACCTAGCCTGCTAGCTAGTCTAGCTAACCAACAGCTAGCCCTGCTGCGCTAGCGACTGTGTAGCCTCCGTAAACAGCACAGTAATTAGATGTTCACAGAGCGGCTTCTCGGTGAGAAATTCCCGTCGTCTGCTTGGTACGTGGCGCCTTGTGAAGGGATAAAATACATCCTGAGATAAGGTAAGTCACTTTCCGTTATTCCGGCCAGCCGAAAAGATTAGCTAGCTTTAGCTAGTGGGTTAGCTAGCTACGTTTTGTAACACCTGACGCTGGCTGAGACGAATTACCTGACTAACTGGCCAGAGAAGTCTTCGTTTAGCTCGTCAGCGTTACCAAGTCCACTGAAACTCCTTATCCCAGATAGTTTTATGCGAACATAATCGTGTCTTTTAAACACTGAGGTGAACTCGTACTGAGCTCTCAGTGGTCCAGGTCAACGTTTTAAACTGGACACACTCCGAGTTTAGTTCTGCACCAACTTTCTGCTCTTTACACAGACATTCCTACTGAATTTCACTTCATTCAGGAAATGAAAAGTGTTTACATAACGACTCTGATAGCTGTAAAAACAACTTCACCAACAAGTGTAACTAAGTAATTAATTATTTTTTAAACTTGAGAACCACGTCGTTAGAATAATAGTAGTCTGAATAATATCTTTACAGTTTACATTTTTTTTTTAATTTTTGAAGTTGAATGTTATTTGTGACATTCTTCTTATTATTATACCATTTGACAGTGAATTTTGTGGAAAACCCAAAAACTGAATTTCATGCTTTATTGTTTAAAGGTTTGTAATTCAAAAAGAAACGTTTCTTTAAAAAAACAAAAGAGAGAGAAAAAACATCCAGACTCTCTTAATTTACATTTTTAGATTTGCTTTCAGGGTAACTTGTAGGCAAACGACACAGCTTCTCATTTGTGTACATGTTTCCCACAGACTTGACACTGTTATGTGTGTCTACACTCCTGCGCTGCACAGTGTCATTCAGTGAGTACGTTTACATGGACAATAGGAATCTGATATTAACCCGATTAGGACAATACTCTGATTAAGAAACTAACATGTAAACAGTGATTACTGATGACCTTAATCCGATTAAAGTCATACTCGAAGCAAACAAGAATCAAATTAAGACGTGGAGTATTCCTGTTTAAGCCGCATTATTGAAGCGCATTACAGACATGTACACACCTTAATCACACTATTAACGTCATGTGGGAGGTTTCACCGCATTTTGCGACAGGACACGTACACACATGGCAGTGTTCACCCGTTTGACAGTAAACAAGAGAGCGCGGCTGCATCCGAAACGTATAATTACCTACTGTATCTTGATTACTATATAGTAGGTAAATACACGGTTTCGGACGCAGCCCATGGCTTCAAGCAGTCGTCTATTAGCACGTATAGCATGACCAAATAATTAACTGCACTTGAAGTTTTCATAAAATTAAAAATGAAACACCCAAAACTGTATACGGTACCATAACGAAAGCGAACTGTATGTTGATGCGTGAAATTCTATAGGGAACGTGACGCGGTGATGTAATGACATGTGACATTAATGTTCTAGAACACGTAAAACAGGAACATGAAAGGAATATTCTAAAAGCAACTCATGTAAACACCTTAATCACAATATTGTCTTATTCAGAATAAGTTTAGTAATTAGATTACTGCTGTCCATGTAAACGTAGTCAGTGAGAAATGGTTTGGTATTTCTTCACCAAATCAGTATGTAGCACATGACACAAAATTCAATTAAGTTCTGACATTTATTCAAGCCTGTCGTAGAACGAAAAGATTTTCAAATGTTTTGGGCCATGGTTATTTAAGTCTTCAGTATTTTAAACAGTGATTTAAATTTACAAGTACTCATAAACTTGACCTTTTGATTGGTATGTGATGCCACTATCTGCTTATACTGCAAAGATTTGCCAATGATTACGATGTTTAATTTATTAATGAACATCACCTTTTACTTTTTGAAAGTTTATAGTTAGATTTAATGCTGTGGAACATCCAAGAGTCAGTCTCTCTCGCTCTCACTCTCACTCTGTCTGTATCTCATTAAAAACACAACCTGCCATTTTACTGAGAAAGCAACCTGGAAAATGTAAACTCCTCTGTCGGAAGACTTTCCTGAGCAGGAAAACTTGTTACAAACTGAGTGTTACAAAGCGCCTACAAACGAGACTCCTTCCATAAATATCTCCTAAAAAACGTCATTACATTAACAGTTTTTAAAATATGTTTAAAAAAACAATCTGTTTATTATTAGTCTTGGATTATGTGGAAGTCCCTGTGTATGAGCTCTTCGTATAGGAGCAATAACATTAGACAGAGCGCATGAATTTAACCCTGTTGTTCACGTCACAGCCAGAGCTACTGTCGTGCCGTGCTGTTAGACGAAAATAATGCACAGCTTCTGACCAATCAGATTCAAGCATTTAACCATGCCGTGATATCATTCAAAAAGAGAAAATATTGTCCACAGATTTACAGTGTCCTCCATTAATATTGGCATCCTTGCTAAATATGAGCAAAGAAGGTTGTGAAAATGTATTTTGTTAAACTTTTGAGCTTTTGTTAAAAAAATTCACAAAAATACTCTGCTCTCACTCTTTTAGTCAATACTTTGTGCTAGCTCCCTTTGCCAAGATAACAGCTCTGAGTCATCTCCTATAATGCCTGATAAGGTTGGAGAATACATGGCAAGGGATCTGAGACCACTCCTCCATACAGAATCTCTCCAAATCCTTCAGATTTCGAGTTCCACGCTGGTGGACTCTCCTCTTCAGTTCACCCCACATACGGTTTTAATAGCAGTGATGTAGCAGTCAAATTGGTGGGGATCTTCTGAGTGAAGTAGTTGAAAGGGGTCCATGTTGTCTGTCCCACAATTCTCATTAGTTCATCTGTTGCAGGCTTAATGGTCATTCCCATGATGCAACTGCACAGTTATAATTGTATGCCCACATGCTTGGCAGGCTGTGAGTTTAAATTAGTTTGAAGAGCAGAGAGAAGCAGAAACCTCTGCAAGTTGGCTAGCAATTTTCACTTTGTGTCTGTAGCTACCAGTTGATGATGATCCAATTTTGTCCATGGGAGAGAGACTTGGCTTGGTTTTTCTAATGAAAATGCACAGATGCGCTGTAAGTGCAGAACTTTTTGGGTTGCGCTGTTTGAAATGTGCCATACATGAATAATATTTGTAATGCTAGATGAAACAAAATTGTGGAAGTCTTGTGGATTTCCCTACCCCTTGCATAGGCGATTGCCATGTGTGTTTCATGTGTAATGCTGCACAATACGTACAGAATGTGTCGTTTTTTTAATATCACAGCAAAATGATATTTGATCTTAAACTATTGGTGAATGTTGTAATATGGGATTAACCGGCATTAATCTGAACAACTGTATCTACCTTTGTAAGATCATATGAATACCATGATTCACGAGAACAACCACAAAAATGCTCATACACGATATGGGGAGGCTGTGGTTCAGGTGGTAGAGCGGCTTGTCCACTAATCGTAGGGTTGGCGTTTCGGTTCCCAGCCCACGTGACTCCACATACTGAAGTGTCTACGCTTACTGCAAGACACTGAACCCCAGGTTGCTCCCGATGGCAAATTAGCGCCTTGCATGGCAGCTCTGCTACCATTGGTGTGTGTGTGTGTGTGTGAATGGGTGAATGAGACACAGTGTAAAGCGCTTTGGATAAAAGCACTGTATAAGTGCAGAACTTTTACCATTTATATGGCCAAATGTTTGTGGACATCTGTCCTTCACACCCATATGTGGTTCTTCCCCAAACTGCTGCTACATTGTTGGAAACCTGTTCCAGCATGACGATGCCCCTGTGCACAAAGTGAAGTCCATGAAGACATGGTTTGCCAAGGTTGGTGTGGAAGAACTTGAGTGGTCTGCACAGAGACCTGATCTCAACCCTTGCGAACACATTTGGGATGAACTGTAACTCTCCCAGGCGTCTTCACCCAACATCAGTGCCTGACTTCACTAATGCTCTTGTGGCTGAATGGCTACAAATCCCCACAGCCAGGCTCTAGAATCCAGTTTAAAGCCTTCCCAGAAGATTGGAGGTTATTATAACAGAAAAGGAGGACTAAATCTGGAATGGGATGTTCAGGCGCATATGGTTGGGATTGTCAGGTGTCAACAGTCTTTTGGCCATGTAGTGTATGAATTCCATGGTAGGGGACAACAGTTTGGTCTTAGTCTTCATTCTCTCCAGATAAAGGTTTTGGTGTAGCTTTTTGTGTTTGTGCTCTTGTCAAAAAGTCACCAAGTCATTGGTGAACATTTCTGCTGTAAACTGGTGAACAGAAGAGTTGTATTACAGCTTTTGCTCCACTTTTTGCTTGGTTTCATCAATATTCCTGTGTACCGGTGTTGATGATTCCTAAAGATTCTCTGTCATTTGTACACACTAATTAATCCACCTAGCTGATGTGTACAGAACAAGTAGCTCATGCTGTAGTTAAAGCATAAAGTTGTGTCCTCACGGTGAAATGCATTATTTTTAAATATACCAAATGAGAACATTTTATTCATAAAATAAACTAAGTGCAAGACACAAAATTGCCTTGCTTCGGTCACCCAGGTTAGTGACTTGTCCAGCCTTGTGTTAAATAAGCTTGTTTTCAATACTATAAAGTAGAGATGCACTGATGTATCGGCCGATAAAGACTATTTTTCACGCTATCGGCCGATTAGTTTAAGAACCTCTGACGATCAGGGCCGATTATATCCTGTCAATCAAAAGAGGGCGGGAAAACACATCGATTTCATGCTGTGTGTAAAGATGATGTCTCTTGTGTGGAATGATGACAAAACTGCCTTTTTGTAGTCTCTGTAATCTCTGCACCACTAAAAGTTTACACTGGAAGTGAACAGCAGTGAATCAGGAGCTTCGGCGTCGAGTCCTGCCGCGCTGCTCGCTCGCCCTCACGCTGAATTAAAGCGCCAGTACTCCGTTGAAAGGTTTAAATGAAGATGAGCTGACAAAAAAGTATATATTACCCATAAAAATATATTAGTAGAGTAATACATTTCATATCCAGTTAATGTTAATATATAAAGTTTTTATTATATATTACCGGTTGGATGTTTAACGATGAAGTAGAAATGCTTTTGTTAGTGGTGAGTGAATGTGAGACTAACAGGATGTTTTTAGAATTCAGTCAATGTTAATATGAATTATTAACATACAATAAGTTAAATCTTACTTTAATCTTCATAATTGAGTTAATGTTAATTAGAGTAATGTGTTTTCTGTTTATGAGACGTTACTGTGAAACAACTTGTTTAAATGGAGAGAATAAAGTTTTTATTTGCATTTCCTTCACAATTGTGGAATTAATTATTATTCATTTAAAAGCAGGCATAAAAGGCAGAACTATCGGTATCGGCCGATATCACTCTGAATAACCTTTTGTCGGTATCAGCTGAGAAATTTGGTATTGGTGCCTCTCTACTATAAAGTATTATCTTCTGGCCATAAACAATACTTTGAGTTGAAATTACTGATGTGTGCTGTTTTGTTTTGAAGATTTGTAACTGTTCAATTTTAATAATTGCTTATCACCAATGTTCACTTAGTATGAATGTTTAAACAATAGGTGTTTGCGTTGTTAAGCTGTAGCCTAATTATTTCAGCTTTATGTTTGATGTGAGATTTGTGTCCATTTTTTTCTACAGAGCACTGGATAAACTGTTTTAATGTAGTTTATATGTAAAGCATCTTATTTTTAACACACACTGTAGGCTGTACATGTTTTGCAAGATTCAATCAGAAGCTTGGTTTGTGTCGTTATTATTCTAACTCTGTGATGATATTTAGTTTTATACTGTGGTGGTTTCTGTCATGGATTATTATGGTCGCTGTCAGATTATTATTGTCTTGAGATTCCTTGATTAGGAGAGCCTCTACTCGGAGGCTAAAAGTGCATGGGTCTGCTGTGTGGTTTACAAAATTGAGTTATATTGTTAGTATCTGGAAACCTTCTGTGCCTTGTGATGCTTTGGTTCACCCCCGCCCCCAACTGATGATGAAGACCTTATTATTATCTGTATCAGACATCACCTCTACCCATCTAAATTGCCCCCCCCCTTCTTTAGAGCTCACGTTGCGATTCAGCATTACAAGGAGAACTGGGGAAGTAGAGGAGGCGTTTGATTCCTGAAGTCTTTCATGATGATTTGGGCACTGGCTAACGGGCATGTAGACAGTGATACGCCGAACACGGTGGGCAGCAGGGCTGACTCATCAGCTCTGTTTCCATGACTCAAGGAGAAAATCTCTTAGGTTAAGGTTGGTTGCACATTTAGAAAGACAAACTATACCAGGTTGATGGTCAGGTTTAGAGGATGTAGCAGGCTTGTTTACGGTAATATAGGGATGCACCAGAATTTCACCCGCCGAAAATTTATGCCTCCATACCCGCCCCGCCCCTCAGTGCTCGCCGCTTATCGTTGCATTACAACATTACTAGATCCGTGATTTAAAGAACATTACTTTGACAAAGAGAAAAAGCAGCGTGCACAGGAAATGATTCAGGCAGAGCTGGAGGTGATGAATGCATCTGCTGAATTATCGACGCGCAGCACAGAGCAAAGTGTGCCAGAGAAACGGGTGCGCACAAGTGATGAGGTGCAAACTCGCTCACTTTTTGACGTTTGATGAGATTCTTCAGGAAAGCAGAGCCGCAACAAGCGCAGCTACGCATTGCATTGCTTGTGCAGGTATTTATCTGCCCCTAGAAACAGCTCTCCTACCACAAAGCTGAGCAACTTTTATTGTTCAAGAGAAACCTTCCACTTTTGCTTAAATAGGAAGCAGTCCAATTTGCTATCGTGTATAGCAATTACGTTACGATTCGTGTAGCCTGGCAAAACTTTGTTCTTGACTCGAGGCTACATCTGTGGTTTATAGTTCGTGGTTGGGTTTAGTTCTATTGCTGCTGTTTCTGCACAATAATCTTTAATTAACGTAGAAGTACATTTACATAAACAGAACAGAGGCCGAGTTCATTACTTGACTGCTGTTTTTTGCACGTTGATAGTTTTCTAGAACTTTTATTTGGATAAAAAAAACCCCACAAATGTTATATTTCATTGTTACAGACTTGAATGAAGAATGATTTAATATTGTTTTTGTTTTGGTGTGTTAATTTCAATGAAAGTGTGCTCATTTCATTGGTTTGTAGTTTTTCAAATTCAGATTTGTTAAATTCATTAAAAGAACTCGAAAGTCTCATATTAGTACAATTATACAAAAAAAAAAAACTAATTTAGTTTTAAAATGGATTTAAACAAATTCATTTTCGGTTTTTGGCCAAGTGCATCCGGAATTTTGGCTTTCGGTGCATCACTAGTAATCAAACCCTGAGCAAAGAGAGTAGGCATTATTTAAGAGTTTCTGCTGCCATAAAGTATGTACCCCTTTGCAAACCAAAAGTGTATTGTGTTGGTCTGATGTCTGTAGAGATTTTGTCTTATGTGCTGCTTGTCCGCCCACTGACCATCTGACACGCTTCTCACTGTTTCTATTTTCTTACCTAAGGATTTCTACTAGGTTCATCCCACACTTGTGAGACACAAATCAGCAGTGCTGTGCACTGCATCAAATTTTCCTTCTACATTTAGATAACGTTTTATGCACTGTTAACGACCTGTTCTTTCACAGTTGTGGAACTTTTTCTAGTACAAATAGAAAATGAACTGCTTCAGGATTTCATAGTTGCCAGAAGCCAAAACCTAGATGGATAATAAAGGAAGCTGTAGATCTCCTCATTTTGCTATCCATTTAAAAAAAAAAAAAAACAACAACCCAAAACTGACTGATTTGGGATGGAGATGAAGTTTGAGGAGCTCAAATGGGGGCAAGCAAACAAGTTACTTGGCAACACTAGTTTGTTTATTTTTAGTGAGGCATCGTGTCCGATTACAAGCTTCAGTTTTGGGGTTGTCTGCTTGGCAAGACATATGGAAGTTGTCAATGAGGTTTGTTTTTGAGGCTTCTTAGCTTGATTGCACCTTATGCTTAAAAAAGTTCTCGCTGGAAGACTTTGAATGTTCAGCGCCTTAGCATGTAGTCGGTTTTATATTGTATTTTTTTTTTTACACAGTGTAGATAATTTTTTTACATGAAGTGCTTCTGTGTTACTTTTGTAGTAGTATATTATAAATATAGTACAGTTTTCTAGTAAGTTCTTGCAATTACATTGTAAATTGTGTATTTTTTGTTATTTAATAAAACCATCAGACTGTGTGGAAGTGCTAATATTTTTTGTCACAATCAGTTTCTTCCTCTGGCATTGGGCTTGGATTATGTGGCCATGAGGTTAGAAAATGCTGAAAATGAACAGAATATTTAATAGTCAGAATTTTGAGAATGAAGGTCATTGGATTCAGTTCTACGATGTGGATGACGTTAAGACAGAATATATTCTCAGGGCACTACGGTAACTATTTCTTAACAATTGCAAAAATTTAGGTGCACAGTTGAAGTTTATTTTTATTTTTTATTTATTTTATTATTATTATTTTTTTTTTTATAGATGTAACGTTAATGTGCTACAATATAACACAAGTAGGCATGAGAAAACTTGAACTTGATAATTATGACAGAATTTAGGAACATAGTGTGAGCCATGACACATTAATTGACCTTCTGATAAACTAAATGTAATATTTTCAGTTCATTTTACAGATTGTATGCAAAAAAACAACCGTTAACCTGTTCCACCTTGTAAACAAATACAATAAACCTTAATCTTCAGTCTTTGGAGTCTTCTCCTCTGAAATATATTTTGATACACTATTAGCCTGGGCTGAAGACACTTTTCGAACTGCTCTGTGTATATTGTGTACATATCTGAATAATCTCCTATAGGATGTGGTTGGCTGACTTCATTTATCCACCAGATGCAAAGAGCTTTAGTTTAATGGTGTTCGTTAGGCATGCACCAATCAGGATTTTACGACCGAAACCGATCCAGATAGCAATCTTTTTTTTTTTTTTTTTGGTTTGAGCTTTAATCAGGAGGATTGTCATAAACAGTTAAACGTAAGATCTCTGCTCATGGTCACTGTTAATTGAGTTAAAATAATAGCAAAGAGAAATACTGTTGGTTAATTAATAAATAAACAAGAATAAAATGTTTTATTTTAAAATATCTTAAACAATAAAGAGTCCTAATTAAAAGTAGACTAACACAAAAATGATCCATATTAGGAAAAAGGCTAATAGCTTTCTAAGGAAATAGCAAACTAAGCTTAATGTCAAATTGATATTAAATGCAACCCATAGTAATTAAACATTATTTCATTTCTCGTTTGTTTATATTTTATGAAGTTATTTTAGTATCTATTTTTATCTTAAGTGATTTATTTATAACTTAGCACATTTTCTTTCTTTACATTTTAGTAGTTTTATGTTTTTTTGTTTTTTTTTATCAGTTGTTCCTTTTAGATGGGTTCCCCCAGTACAGCGTTGCCATGTCTGCTGATAATATTGTGTTTTTGGGGGGATTTCAATCAAAACATGGAAACTGGAGTGGCATTTTCTAGTGATATCTGGCAACCGTGAGTTTAAATGAAGTGAATGTCTATTAGTTAGTGAAGAGAGTGAAGGAGAGCGGCAGCCTACTGTATGTTTACAGAGTGAACAGTTGCTACTCTTGATTGATTGCTGAGGAATTATTTAATAAAGAAGTTTGAATTAAACCCACCTTGTAGCGCTAGCATTATCATCAATTTCCTCCGACGTCGCTGTGTCTACATGAGCAGGTCACAGTCGCAGGTTCAGGTCATTTTGCGGGATCAATAAAAGATGGTGGTTTGTGAGATCGGTAAGTTGAGAGATGATGATGATGTACAGTGTTACTTGTCATCATAATGGCTTCTTTACAGTATTTACACACTTGTTTGGTTGACTGAGGAGATGAAAATCAGTGTGAAAGTAACTGTTGCACGGTGTAGATGTATTTTGGGGTTGAAGTTTTTATTCTGATTGTATTATACAACTCCGAACAGGTCACTCGCACCAGTGCGAATGAATATTTTTTCACAGTTGCACAAAGTACTTTTCAGTTGCAAATGCAGGTGAAATGGTCGCACTGTAGAGCCCTGACTGGATATTACTTAAATCCACAATATCATACATATATCAATATATCATACATATATCACAATATCATACATATCATACATAACGAAGCAACAGTCTTACACTGCATTTCTTTGAACAACATTAGGTACAATTTCATTTAAATATTTCTTTGATCTGTAACATAATACTTGTGTTTTGTTACTGCATAAATATTATTTTTAATGTAGGAATGCAGCATTACATACTCTTGCTAATAAAACAGAAAAATGAATGACTCTTGATGGCGATATATAAAACATAGCATTGTGCTGTTATTTATGCCTTTTTTCCATTAAAACTATTTATTTTTTAGTTGGTGTGTCAGGGGGATTCCTGACACACCAACGTTTTAGCCATTCCCACTGCTTCTATCCTCTCGTCCGCTCTACGGCTGTCAAATTAAAATTCGAACATGGAGTTTAAGATAAAAATGCACATGTAAAGACCGTGCCTTCAAATTAAGATGTGAACCGATTGTAATTAAAACATACTGTTGGAAAAAAAACGACACAAAAGATATTAACAACTCACTACCAATGTTTTTTTTGAAGAAGAATCATCTAGAAAGAATAGCTGTAGTGTTTCAAATAATCCAGTCATAGTCTATAATGTCGGGGATTGAGCCGCTTAAGCTGCGTGAGCTGAAGCTGAACAGTGAGTGAACATTTTATCGTCAGCTAAAATGCTGTAGACTAATATTCGATATCGTTTTAGTCAGAGTAGAAAATGGTAGAAGAAATACTGAGTAAATTTAAAGGATATTTTCATCAGAAGACAAACTATGCTATTAATATTACCGTGTTATCGGTGGCATAAAGTGGTCTTAAAACGACAACATAGTTTGAAGCGATTATTTCTGGGACAATATATCGTCCAATAAAGTTAGTTACTGTGACAGGCCTACTTATTCTTATATCACTCTGCCAAACAGATAAAGCAGTGAATGTCTTCGCTCTCAAAACACGAACAGGGGTCTAAATTAAGAAAGTCAGACCGTGTGTTGTTTCGCCATTGCTGTTCACCACAGAGCACATGTACTTGCAATTTATATAGTTTTATTAAAATTTTAGAACGAGCTACGAGTTACACCTAACAACTTATGTTTGTTTACAGTCCTGACTTCAGTTTTGCAACGTTCCTCACCATGTTTAACAGATAATGAAGCAAAAAAATCCCGTGACCAAACACTAATGCTTGCAATTGCTGCTATGGTCGACTACTAACCAGTTTCTGGTAATCTTTCAGCTGTAATGATGTCATGTGTACACAGCAGGTGTTATGTATATTTAACCCCCCCCCCCCCCCCCACCCCCGCACAAAGCCACAGGTGATACTGTTGTCAATCGGCAACTGTTACAGGGCACAATAGGACAATGGCTTTTTACACATGATCTCACAAGCCTATTCATAGGAATGCACTTCCAAATATTTGCTATTTCTTGCTGTTTCATGCTTAACAAAAACACCACAGTTACACTGCCTCTCTGTAGTTGATGTTGTGACTAGAAGTATGAATCAGGCCTCCTTTGGGAATTTCGAGAGAATTTATTATTTATTATTTATTTATTTATTATTTTATTATTTATTTATTTTATTTGTATAGCGCTTTTTACAATAGACATTGTCTCAAAGCAGCTTTACAGAAATATCAACATGGTATACAGATATTAAAGGTGCAAATTTATCCCAACTGAGTAAGCCACTGAGTGGCGACGGTGGCAAGGAAAAACTCCCTAAGATGTTTTAAGAGGAAGAAACCTTGAGAGGAACCCGACTCAGAAGGGAACCCATCCTCATCTGGGTAACAACAGATAGTGTGAAAAAGTTCATTATGGATTTATATGAAGTCTGTATGGCCTTAGGAGCAGCCGTAGTCCCAGCAGTCTGGAATTAGAGAAGATTTGAGCTCCATCCAGAGGCAGAAAGGATCTGGATCTCTAGTATCTCCATAAATTCATGTGGGGCTCGGCGAAAGGAGAGAGGGAGAAAAAAGATTATTATGACTGCGAAGTAGTAGAACAGAATCTAGTCAGGGTAGGCTTGAGTAAACAAATACGTTTTAAGCCTAGACTTAAACACTGAGACTGTGTCTGAGTCCCGAACACTAATAGGAAGACTGTTCCATAACTGTGGGGCTCTATAAGAGAAAGCTCTTCCCCCTGCTGTAGCCTTCACTATTCGAGGTACCGTCAAATAGCCTGCATCTTTTGATCTAAGTAGGCGTGGCGGATTATATAAAACCAAAAGGTCGCTTAGATATTGTGGCGCGAGACCATTTAGTGCTTTATAGGTTAATAAAAGTATTTTATAGTTAATGCGAGATTTTACTGGGAGCCAATGCAGTATTGATAATATCGGTGTGATATGGTCGTACCTTCTAGTTCTAGTTAGGACTCTAGCAGCTGCATTCTGGACTAACTGGAGCTTATTTATATTCCTACTGGAACATCCAGACAGTAAGGCATTACAGTAATCTAATCTAGAGGTGACGAATGCATGAACTAGTATTTCCGCATCATGTAGTGACAATATGTTTCTTATTTTAGAAATATTTCTGAGATGAAAGAAGGCTATCCTAGTAATATTATCTACATGAGCATCAAATGATAGGCTGGAGTCAATAATCACTCCAAGGTCTTTAACTGCTGCACATGATGAAACAGAAAGACCATCCAGAGTAACCATGTGATCAGAAAGATTACTTCTAGCTACACGTGGGCCTAATAAAAGTATTTCTGTTTTATCAGAATTAAGTAGAAGGAAGTTAGTTAACATCCAATGTCTAATGTCCTTTACACAATCCTCAGCTTTACTAAGCTTCTGTCTGTCCTCTGGCTTCGCTGAAACATACAACTGTGTATCATCAGCATAACAGTGGAAGCTAATTCCATGTTTACGAATAATTTGACCTAGGGGTAGCATATATAAAGTAAAGAGCAGTGGGCCTAAAACAGAACCCTGTGGAACTCCAAAAGTAACCTCAGTACGCATGGAGAATTCACCATTTACATCTACGAACTGATAACGATCGGTCAGATAAGACCTGAGCCAGGAGAGGACTGTTCCCTTAATACCAACAACATTTTCTAATCTATCAAGGAGAATAGTGTGATCTATAGTATCAAAAGCTGCACTAAGGTCGAGTAACACAAGCAGAGAGACACAACCCTGATCGTAGGTCAGTAGAAGGTCATTTACTACTTTAACTAATGCTGTCTCTGTGCTATGATGAGGTCTAAACCCTGACTGATACATTTCATGAATGTTATTCCTATCTAAGTACGAGCATAACTGCTTTGCTACAACCTTTTCTAAAATCTTAGAGATGAAGGGGAGATTTGATATTGGTCTATAGCTGGACAATTGAGACGGGTCAAGATCAGGTTTTTTAATCAAGGTTTTTTAATCAATTAATTTAGATGTCAAGGAGAAAGTAGCGATGTTTCAGTTGATTGAATCTGCTGTATTTCAGCGAAGATCACTTTGTGTTTTTTTGCTGCTGGCTTGCAGATGTGAAGTAAACAGCGAATATTTAACTTCTGACGGTGAGGACATGTGCGCAGATATTTACATCATGCTCATCCTTGGTGCATAATTGAGTGAAAACAAAGCTAGCCATAAGCTTTAATTATCCCCATTTAATGGACTTGGCATGAGAAGACTGAAAAACAAAAATGACTGAAACATCTGTTCTATTTGGTGTTGCAATTAGAGTATGATGGTGCAATGTCGTTTTTTTTTTTCCTTTTGTTTTTGTTTGCTTTTTTTTGCTTGATCTCTCACTCCCCATTCCAGAGAAGGCACTGGTCACAGCAAAGATGTACTGAAGGGCCCTGTTGAAGTGCTTTGTTGCTATAGAAACCACTCTTAGCTGCCACTCCAGGCACGGTAGGCATGGAAACAGACCATGTGACAGCGGTCCAGTGGTTACATCATTCCAGTGGCGTACATCTCGACACTATGTAGGCCTTCTCTGTTCACATCAGTGGAATGTAGGGGGTCTTGTAAGAGCAGCAGATCACCTGGATGCATAGCTGTTGAACGCATGCCTATATAAAGGCAGGTAAGTTCATTTTTAAAGCCCTAAAATGACTCACTGTATTGGAAAGCTTTTGCAGGAAACAATAAAGAGGCTATTTATAGACGGACTGGAGTTAGCATAGGTTTGTTGTCTGGTTTGTGCTTGATTTTTCTGCCTTTGATAAGAAGCAGATCTTGCGTAGAAGCTTGGAGTGTTTCACAGGTTGTGCAGTATAAACCAGAGCTTAGTCAAATGTTAAACTCAGTCTGCATGCCCACGACACTGAGCCTGAACCTGCTCAGCTTGGTTTTCTTCTTCTTGTTGCATTTACTGCAATGGTTAACATGTAATTGATGGATACGAGTTTGTAAAAGAGAGGTAATGAGCTGTATAAATTTGTTTATTTCTTTATTAGATTGATGGCATTATTGAAAAAGGCTTTTCAAAGGTTTGTTAGGTTTCCTGTTTTGACTGAATTTATTCAGTTTCTGTTTGTCTTCTGCTTCAACACAAGGAGCTCTCTGTGAGTCCACCTGCATTCATAACCAATGAGTTATTATTGTGTGCTCTTTTTAGGCTACTGTGATGCTAATTCTGCTGCGTGATCAAAGTGTGCTGAAGCCAGAGTTAGGGTGCAGGTGTTCAATACACTCTACCTTGTTTTAATACTAAACATAAATATTGCACTTCAGAGGATAATGTGTTTGTCCGGTAGAAGCCACTCCGGACACTGAGACGCTTTACTCCTGCACCTTTTTGGTCTAGTTGTTCCAGCTACGCTCTGATGCAATGCTCTGGATGTTGTGCAATAGGAAAGCAGGAAATGCAGTTTCCTTTGGTGAAAGGTGAGAGTTTGAAAACCGAGTACACGGCTAGAGGCCGCAGAGAACAGAATGGTGATGTGTAATCCTAGATGAGGTTATTTATAGTTCAGCGGGTGTGAGACGCAGATGCTCAGACAAGCTGCCTTATGACATCACATGCCAGATGACCGGTCTGTAGTCCGCTGAGCTGTAGCCGTACTAAAACATGCATTTGGCATTTCTGATTTACTGGGATTAGCTGTAGCATATTGAAAGACAACTCACCATCCATGATGGTGCTCTGTGTTAAAAGAAACAACAACAACAAAAAAAAACACCCACATCCTTAACTACATCTTTTTAGAGGTTTAGGCTTTATGTCAATAATTTGTGCCGAAGTGTCCCAGTACACTAACTGATGGATGGAAGGCATGTGTATTTCATGGTGACATTCTTTTATGAATGGATGGGTATTTGCCCCTATCGTATTTTGATACTAGTATATGCTAGCTTCACTGAAAATGTTCATGACTTCAAGTTC